>NW_022589776.1:3876256-4031555 GCF_004348235.1 Phoca vitulina
ACTAAAAAAAATAATAAAAATAAAAATAAATAAAACATTAGGCCTGAGCAAAATTCTGGAAGCAAATTATTTTCTCTGTACTCCCAAATCCTGACATTTCTCGTTGATCCCAGATAGCCCAATACCTTGTAGGATGATAACAAAAAATCTTCTGAAAAAAAGAAAAAGTTCATTAGCAGTCCAAAAGAGTCATAGGGGCGCCTGGGTGGCTCAGTGGGTTAAGTGTACGACTCGATTTTAGCTCAGGGCTTGAACTCAGGGTCTTGAGTTAGAGCCCTAAGATGGGCTCCACGCTTGGGCCCAGTACGGAGCCTACTTAAAACAAAACAAAACAAACAAAACAACTTGTTTAAAAAATAAAATAAAATAAAATAAGTCATAATTTTTCCTTCAAAAACAAATTATTTGATTACCTGGACATGTTTTTAAATACAAATTAAAAAGTCACAGCACTCTACAATACAGAATCAGTACTGGCTGTCATTAAAAATTGAAATTTAGGGGCGCCTGGGTGGCTCAGTCGTTAAGCATCTGCCTTCGGCTCAGGTCATGATCTCAGGGTCCTGGGATCGAGCCCCGCATCAGGCTCCCTGCTCAGCGGGAGGCCTGCTTCTCCCTCTCCCACTCCCCCTGCTTGTGTTCCCTCTCTCACTGTGTCTCTCTCTGTCAAATGAATAAATCTTTGGGGCGCCTGGGTGGCTCAGTTGGTTAAGCGACTGCCTTCGGCTCAGGTCATGATCCTGGAGTCCCTGGATCGAGTCCCGCATCGGGCTCCCTGCTCGGCAGGGAGTCTGCTTCTCACTCTGACCCTCCCCCCTCTCATGTACTCGCTCTCTCTCATTCTCTCTCTCTCAAATAAATAAATAAAATCTTTAAAAAAAAAAAATGAATAAATCTTTAAAAAAAAAATTGAAATTTAGGAAAAACAATTCTTATAACTGGCTACTACAAAAATAAATGTTGAACATGAATAGTTTCAAGCTATGGCAAGAGTGGCATTTTAATAGAATATCTACATCAAATTAAAAACATGCTCATTATTAAGGGCAAATCAGACAAGAAAGTAATAGGGATACCAAGTATCACACACTCAAAAGAGGTATGCCTGGGTGGCTCAGTTGGCTGAGTGTCCGACTCTTGATTTCAGCTCCGGTCATGATCTCAGGGTTATGGGATCAAGCCTCATTCAGGCTCTGTGCTCAGCGGGTAGTCTGCTAGAGATTCTCTGCCACTCCCTCTGCTCCTCCCCCACTTAAAATAAATAACATCTTTAAAAAAAAAGAAAGAAAGAAACTCAAAAGAATTTATTCCTTTTATTCTTTTGGGTGTCTCAAAAATAGTGTTTCAACAGGTCCTGCAGGGAATAACGGAAGAGCGGAACTCAGAAGCCACAGTGTCTCAGTTCAAATCTTAATTCTATCATTCACTTGCATTGTGTTGAACTAGGACAAGTTAGATAATTTCTCTCTACCACAATTCCTCATCTGTACAATGGGATTGGCCACAGTGCCTTATTCCACAGGTTTGATATAAAGATTAAATGAGTTAGTGAATACTTACAGTATCATGTAAGGTACTTACAAAAGTATCCTTAAAAGTAATCAAATAATCAAACACTACATTACCAATGTAGCGACTGATCTAGCAGCAGCAATGCCACAATACATAACCATTTTCTTCTTATAAATTTACTAATGTCTGCTGCAATTCTACTTAAAAATTTCAGAAACCATGAGCAAAAATGTTAATATAACCTCTAAACTACAGATGGAATGTAGAACAATTTTAACCATAACAACCTACGTATGTAAAATTCAAACCAGGAATTGAAGAAACAGCTACTGCTAAGTATTCAGTAAGTTCAAACAATACAATTACAAAAAATTCATTTCTGATGGCCAATAGGTATTTAAGAAAATATGCAAAATGTGACATCATTGTTATGTGTAAGATGAGTTTCTATCCTTTCCATTACTTGCTGTTGTTAACCTAGGACCATCTAGTATTCATGAGCATGAACTTCTCTATTAGCTACTAATTTCCATAAGCCATTTATTTCCATACCTAGTCCACTAATAGTTGAGATACTGTCAAAGTAAACAAATGCTGCCACCTTGTGGAATTGTAAGTATGTTGGTATTAAATAACCCAACACGATCCATATGCTAAAGGAAAACTTTTTTTTTCCTGAAGATTTTATTTATTTATTTGACAGAGAGAGACACAATGAGAGAGGGAACACAAGCAGGGGGAGTGGGAGAGGGAGAAGCAGACTCCCGCTGAGCAGGGAGCCCAATGCAGGGCTTGATCCCAAGACCATGGGATCATGACCTGAGCCAAAGGCAGACACTTAGCGACTAAGCCACCCAGGCACCCTGCAAAAGGAAAACTTTAAAACCAAGTTTCTTTTTCTCTCAGTGAGATTCTCAATGCAGTGAATTACCAACACTAGATATATTTCATGCAATTTTACAGTAAGAACAATTTCTTCTACAATGTAATGAAATATTGCAACATTATTAAATAATGCAAATTCAACATTTGTCATTTTTAATGTCTTTATCTCTTTTCCAAAAGAAGTTCTTCATCAAAATTTCCTATTTTGAGAGGAATTAAAAGCCTTTAAAGTGAATTTATTATCAATGATGTGTGTGAATATGAGAAAGTAGGAAAAGCAAAAAAATCACCAGGGCTGTGAAACTTGCTAAGTCTCTCTGAATACTATTTTCATTGTTGCTACCTACTAGTCTTCATCTATCCTGTCTTATATTATAAACCTTCAAAATTAAAATTTTTTTTTTCAGAAATGTTAGTTCAATGTCAATAAAAGAACAATGTTAAGATGGCAAGATGAAACAACTAAAGGTATCTTTTAAAATTTTAATTAAAATATTTTAATAAAACCAATCTCACTCAAAAAAAAAAAAAAAAAGATTTATTCCAGAGAAAGAGCAAGCAAGAGAGTGGGGAGGGGGAACCAATAGCCTCAAGCCGACTCCAAAGGGTGCGGGAGTCTGACGCCCAACCAACTGCACTACCCAGTTGCCCCTAATCTCACTTTCATTAAGTGGTATTCCCAAACTGAAATCTTACTGAAGTCTTCAGTAAACTTCTGCCTCAGAATACACAGTGCTCTTACATAAATGTCTCTGTATGATCAAGACTTAATATTCCTGAAAACAATATTACACTATGTGTTAACCAACTAGAATTCAAACAAAACTTGGGGCGGGGGGGGGGGGGGGGGCACTGAATAGCATTAAGAAAAAAAACCTGCCCAGGATTATATTAAAATCAAGCTAAAATGGCTTTCAAAAATGATGAAAAAAAATGGCTCTTATTCTTTTTTGAATCCTAGAGATGTATAACCAATTCTACATTTCCTAACTAGAAATGCTGCTTTTGTAATATAAAGTTAAGATGGAAATTTTTACTTTGTTTTTGGATTTTTGTTCATTTTTTTAATGGAAAAGAAAATACAATGCAGGGTTAATTTACAATGATAAGGGACATTAATCTATATTACAATAGAACTATAATCTACATTACATTTTAGTTGAGTAGAATCACATAATTATAGGTAAATATATACATCAGATCATTATTATAAACCTCCATTGTTATTTGTGTTGTTTCATATTCAAGCTACATTTCTCAAGCTTTTAAAACCATATATTATACATTCCTACACTAGTTAAGAATTTAAGGGGCGCCTGGGTGGCTCAGTCAGTTAAGCGTCCAACTCTTGTTTTCAGTTCAGGTCATGATCTCAGGGTTGGGATCAAGACATGGGATCAAACCCCATGTCAGGCTCCTCCCTGGGTGTGGAGGCTGCTTGGGATTTTCTCTCTCCCTCTGCCCCTCACCACCCCCAACTTCTGCACAAGCACACGGTGCTCTCAAAAAAAATTTAAAAAATTAAGTAATAGTGTTACACTGTTACTCCAAGCTAAAGTGTTTCAATAACTTTCTTACATTGCCTCTATAAAGGCACTGAAATAATACTAAGAGCTTTCCTAAATCCAACCATCATATCTGGCCTGTTCATGATTGTACTCTTAGCCTAGCCCACATTAAGGAGTCAATTAATTTTTGTTATATAAATTTAATCACTCATTAAATTAGTTAAATAAGCCCCACAGTGTACTGCATTTTCAAGTTTTAATCACTCCAGTGCTTGATAAAGAAAACTCACATTACCCAACACATAGAAAAAAAAAATGAATGCATGAATTCTTGTCTTACTCATACTGAGCTAAACCAGCTGGAATACAATAAAAGGTTTACTGCAAGTCTCTTTTTAGCTATTAGCTTAAATTCCAAGATCAATATTCTTATATGTTAATAAAAATCTTCATCATGCAAATGGAAAACCATACATAGTAATGTATTGGACAAGTTAAAAATTGCCAAATTCCTGATCTGCATGAAAACATCTTTTTACGGTTTCTTAATTATATCTAGGAGATTCTGAACATAAACAAGCAATGTGATGATACCAAGGGATTACTGGTAATTGTGTTACATATGATACAGCCCTGTGGTTTTACGATGTTCGTATTTACATTCTTAAGGATATAAGGATGAAATGACATAGCATCTGAAATTTGCCTCAAAATATTAAGCAGGGGCACCTGGGTGGCTCAGTCAGTTAAGCATCTGCTTTCAGCTCAGATCATGATCCCAGGGTCCTGGAATTGAGCCCCACTGAGGGCTCCGTGCTCAGCGGGGAGTCTGCGTGTCCCTCTCCTCCCCGCTTGTGCTCTATCGCTGTCTCTCTCTCTCTTTCAAATATATAAATAAAATCTTAAAAAAGAAATACATAAGCAAAGAAAGAATGAAAAGTATAAAAGAAGGGGCGCCTGGGTGGCTTAGTCGTTAAGCATCTGCCTTTGGCTCCAGTCATGGTCCCAGGGTCCAGGGATCGAGCCCTGCATTGGGCTCCCTGCTCCACGGGAGGCCTGCTTCTCCCTCTTCCACTCCCCCTGCTTGTGTTCCCTCTCTCGCTGTCTCTCTCTCTCTCTCTCTCTCTGTCAAATAAATAAATAAAATATTTTTTAAAAAAAGAAAAGTATAAAAGAAGCAAGGATAGCAAAATCTGGATCATGCTGAATCTGGAAGATGGCTATATGAGGGATTATTATTCCATTCTCTCTATTTTTATGTGTATTAGAAATTTTTATTAAAAATTTTTAAAGAATAGTCACCAAGATAATGAAGATAAAAATAACAAAAAGATAACTAGAAAATCCCAATATCTGAAAACTATTAAGATATGTCTCAATAATCCGTGAGTCGAAAAAAAAAATCAAATTTGAAACTTAAGTTTCTTGAACTGAATGAAAATGAAAATCCTATTTTCAATGCAATAACAATGAATAGTCATAAAATTATGAAAACATCTCCACTTACAGCAGCATCAAAAAAATATTTAGGAATTAATCAAAAGTGAAAGATGTGTGCAATGAAAACTACAAAAAATTGCTGAAAAAAATTAAAGACAGAAATAAATGGAGATACATCTCATGTCCATGGATTAGAAGACTGAATATTGTTAAGATGTCAATATTACCCAAAGCAATCTGGAGATTCAATGCAATCCCTGTCAAAATCCCAATGACATTTTCTGCAGAAATAGAAAAAACAATCTTGAAAAAGAACAGAGCTAAAGGACTCACACTTCCTGATTTCAAAATTTATTACAAAGCTATAATAAAACAGTATGTTGGAGCACCTGGGTGGCTCAGTCTGTTAAGACTCTGACTCTTGATTTTGGTTCAGGTCATGATCTCAGGGTCACAAAATCAGAATCCGGCGTTGGGCTCCATGATGGGTGTGGAACCTACTTAAGATTCTCTCCCTCCGTCTCTGCCCCCCAGCCCTCACTCTCTCGCTCTCTCTCTTAAAAAAAGCGTGGTAGTGGCATAAAAATAGCTATACAGCCCAACGAAGCAGAGAGGAGAAACAGAAATAAACCCTTCCATATATATATATATGGTCAAATGACCTTTGACAAGAGTGGCAATACCATTCAAAAAGGAACGGAGTTTTTCAAGAAATGATGCTGGGGATACTGCATAATCATATAAAAAAAAGAATGAAGCTGGACCCTTACCTAAAACCATACACAAAAATTAACTCAAAATGGATCAGAAAGTTAAATCTAAAACACAAAATTACAAAACTCTTTTCATGACTTCGGATTTGATAATGATTTCTGGGATATGACATCAAAAGCACAGGCAACAGAAGAAAAATAGACAAATTAGATGTCATGTAAATTATAAAATTCTGTGACTCAATAGACAGTATCAATGTAAAAAGACAACCCACAGGGGCGCCTGGGTGGCTCAGTCGGTTGATCGACTGCCTTCGGCTCAGGTCACGATCCTGGAGTCCCGGGATCGAGTCCCGCATCGGGCTCCCCGCTCAGCAGGGAGTCTGCTTCTCCCTCTGACCCTCCCCCCTCTCATACTGTATCTTATTCTCTCTCTCAAATAAATAAATAAAATCTTTAAAAAAAAAAAAAGACAACCCACAGAATTAGAGGAAATATGTACATATCTGATAAGAGATTAATATGCAGAATATATAGAGAACTACTGAAACACAACAACAACAAAATTCAAAACTGGGCAAAGACTTCAATAGAAATTTCTATAAAACAAATGGCCAATAAGCACAGGAAACAATGCACAACATCACTAGTCATTAGGGAAATGCAAAGCAAATCTAAGAGCTACCACACCTCACATCTGTTAGGATGGTGACTATCAAAAACAGAAAATAACAAGTGCTGGCAAGAATGCGGAGAAACTGGAAGCCTTATGCACTGCTGGTGGGATTATAAAATGGCACAGCCACTGTGGAAAACAGTATGGCAGCTCCTCAAAAAATTAGAAATAGAATTACCATATAATCCAGCAATGCCATATCTGGGGATATACCTAAAAGAACTGAAAATAAGGTCTTGAAGAGGTAGCTATTCACCCATGTTCATAGCAGTATTATTCACAACAGTTAAAAAACATGGAAGCAAACTGAGGACTCTAGAGGGGAAGGGAGTGGGGGGATGGGTTAGCCTGGTGATGGGTATTAACGAGGGCACGTACTGAATGGAGCACTGGGGTTATATGCAAACAATGAATCATGGAACACTACATCAAAAACTAATGATGTAATGTATGGTGATTAACATAACATAATAAAGAAAAAAGAAAAAAAGAACATGGAAGCAACATATGTGTCCATCAACAGACAAACAGATAAGCAAAATGTGGCATATACATACATACAATGGAGTGTAATTCAGCCTTAAAACGTAGTAAAATTCTGATATATGCTACAACATGGACAAAAACTGACAACATTTTGCTAAGTGAAATAAGCCAGTCACAAAAAAACAAATACTGTATAATTTCACTTAAATGAGTTACTCAGAGTAGTCAAAATAATAGAGAAATAAAGTAGAAGGGTGGTTGCCAGGATTCGGGGAAGATGGGAATGAAGAGTTACTGTTTAACGGATACTGATTTTCAGTTTTACAAGATGTCAAGTATTAAAACAATGGATACTAGTGACACTTGCACAATATTATGAAGGTATTTATTAAATACCACTGAACAGCACACTCGTTAAGATAGTGTATTTTGTTACATGTATTTTATCACAATAAAAATAAAATTTGGAAAAAAGAAAAAATGCCACATCAAAAATTCATGGGATGCAGCTAATTCAGGGCATGAAGAGAAATTTAAAGCACAAATTATATTACAGAAGCAAATTTTCAACTCAATCACTTTAGTTTCTACCTTAAGAAACAACAAAGAGGCAAATTAAATCTAAAGAAAGCAGAAAAAGAAATAATAAAGTTAAGAGCAGAAATCAATGAAACAGAAAAATATAGAATATCAATAAACTAAGAGCTATTTGAAAAGACAAATAAAATTGATAAACTTCTAAACCAGACTATTAAGGAAAAAAAAAATAAAGGGAAACAAGTTTCCAATATCAGGAATGAGAAAGGGAACATCATTAGAGAATCTAAAGACATAAAAGGATAATAAAGGAATATTACAAACACATGAATGCCAATAAATTCAACAACCTAGGTGAAATGGGCAAATTCTTTTTTTTTTTTTAAAGATTTTATTTATTTATTTGACAGAGAGAAAGAGAGAACACAAGTAGGCAGAGCAGCAGGCAGAGGGAAAGGGAGAAGCAGACTCCCCACCGATCAGGGAGCCCGATGGGGGGCTTGATCCCAGGACCCTGGGATCAGGACCTGAGCCGAAGGCAGACGTTTAACTGACTATGCCACCCAAGCGCCCTGGGCAATTCTTTTAAAGACACAAACTAAAAATAATGTTCAATCAAGAAAAAAAAATCAATAACCTGATTAGTCTTACACTTCTTTTAAAAATTTAATTTATAGGGGCGTCTCGGTGGCTCAGTCATTAAGTGTCTGCCTTCAGCTCAGGTCATGATCCCGGGGTCCTGGGATCGAGCCCCGCATCAGGTTCCCTGCTCAGCGGGAAGCCTGCTTCTCCCTCTCCCACTCCCCCTGCTTGTGTTCCCTCTCTTGCTGTGTCTCTCTCTGTCAAATAAATAAAATCTTTAAAAAAAAAAAGTTTAAGTTATATTTAAAACTCTTCCCTCAAAGAAAACTCAAGGCCAAGATAGTTTCACTGGAGAATTCTACAAAATATATAAGGAAGAAATAATACCAATTCTTCACAAACTCTTCTAGAAAACTGAAGATGAGGGAGCCCTTATGAGAAGAGCATATACACCCTGTCACCAAAACCAGACAAAGACATTGTAAGAACACAAACTGCAACCCTAAGAGGTGAATACTATTAATCATTCCATTTTAAAGATGAAGACATTGAGGACTAAAGAGATTCAGGAACTTGACCAAGACCACAGAAATAAAAATTGGCAGGCAACCTGACTTCAGAACACAGGCTCTTTTTTTTTTTATTTCCTTATTTTTTTTTAATTTTATTTTATTATGTTATGTTAATCACCATACATTACATCATTAGTTTTTGATGTAGTGTTCCAGGCTCTTAACTAGAACAATGAAACTGCTTGTTAAATTCTAGATTAAATTCTAGATACTCTTGCAAAAGTAAATATAAAGAGTGCTGCCCAATACTTACCTAGAGACTATGCTGGAACCATTATAGAGATCGCTAGCATATGACAATGTAGCCAAAGGTCGTACTGAATTATATCGAGTAAACTTAGACAAGCATTCCTGAAATTCATCCAACTGGCTTGCAGTTCGACTATCATCTATATGAAGAAAACAAAATAAAATAAATTTTACTGCAATGTAAGTCAAAGAGCAGTATATACAGATTAAAAAATATATTCTAAATATAAACAATTCTTAAGTATTTAGAGAACACTAGCATGCACAAATTATTTAGCTGATCTCTCAGCTTTAATAAAAATTTCTTCGTGGTTCATTGAAAGACACTGTCTCTTTCAACACCAATAAAAACATACTGTAAACACTTTATTTTTTAAGCAATAATATCTTGGAAAACAAAAAAGTACCTCTGATCAAGAGAAATATAATCTTTCATTAAAACAAAAATCCCTTATCAATGGAGAAAATGAAGGTGGACAGAGGAGTATATACACTGAGTATATTCGTTATTTTGAAGGAACGCGTTTACAGAGATACATCTGCAAGCCCACATTTATTTACTATCAAAACACAATTTATAACATAGATTAAGAAAGCAATTGCTTTTTAAGTAAAAAGAAAGTGAAATACTTGCTCACTTTATACTTTGATGTTTCTCAAATCAATTATGAAAAGGGAGGAGAAAACTGTAATATATCAATTATTCTCAAAAATAAAATACTTCTACTCAAATGTCTTGGTGGACTAAGGAAAACATTAATTCCATCCACTAGAGCACTGCATAAATACTTTGAATAAAGTCCATTTCAGTAAACTATTCATAATTAAATTATGTGGAATTTAAATCACAAAATCATCTCATGAAAGATGGAATAAATACAGCTATCTATTCTCCAACCCAGAAACAAGACTACAGAGAAAGCATGAATAAAAAATCATTGCTTTTCAAAAATGCTTTAAGTTTGGACTTGTATTTTCCTTTCCAAAGAAAGAAAAGTAAAACACCCAATTTAGTTAGCTTCATAACTGAAATTTGAAGTAAGATTGTTACAACACTGTTTTCATACCTTCTTCATTAGTTTTAGCTCATACACATACAAACACATACAACTTTTTCAAGGTAAACTTTCGTGATTTCCCTCACACACACACTTTAAAGATTTATTTATTTGAGAGAGAGAGAAAGAAAAAGAGAGCGCGCACAAGCAGGGGGTGGGAGAGAGAGAAAGCAGACTTCCCACGGAGCAGGGAGCCCAACGTGGTGCTCCATCTCACGACCCCGAGATCATGACCTGAGCCAAAACCAAGAGTGGGACACTTAACCAAGTGAGCCCCCCAGTTGCCCCATGATTTCCCCTTCTTAAATGTCCTCTGAAAATAAGCAGGCATAATGAAATTTAGATATAAGAATCATTAAGTCTGAGGCGCCTGGGTGGTTCAGCTGGTTGAGCGTCTGCTTTTGTCTCAGGTCATGATCCTGGAGTCCCGGGATCAAACCCCATGTCAGGCTTCCTGCTCAGTGGGGAGTCTGCTTCTCCCTCTGCTGCTTACCAGGCTCGTGCTCTCTCTCTCTAATAAATAATAAATAAAATCTTAAAAAAAAAATCATTAAGTCTACAGAGTTAAGGTACCAAGGATAGACAGTAAAGAATTGATTTAATTCATCTGGAGATACTAGGTTATCTTAAAGGTAACTACTGACATAAAGAAATTTATCTAACACTACTATGGCAAAAAAACAATTACTAGTCTCTCATACTAAGCTTCTGTCTCCGATATTTTACATTTTAAAGATCTAAACACTAAAATGGCAAATTCATCTAACAACCTATATCAAAGGTTCCAATTTTATACTGTTTCCATTCTAAAAACAGCAAAAAACAAACCCAATTAGCATGCACTGTCATAATGTTACTTAAATAATGTTCCTGCTCCACAAAAATTCTTCTCAGTAAATTCAACAAATTGGAAATAAAACATGGATTACTGCAGTAAAACGAAATCAACTGTACTACAAAGTGGTTTGAATGTAACAACTACTTGGTTCTTTTTATATATAATCTTATTAACTATGAGTATTTAATATAATAAATAGTGACTGGAAAGACACCTTAGATATTTGTTTAAATACTAATTTAATGTAAATCTATTCTTTCATATTTTGACACCAATCCCTAAGTATAAAAAATTTACAAGCATTCAAGAATGTATATTCTGCTTAAGTCCATAATCTTTTCCTGGGTAGCTAAACTTCTGGGGCCATCACACCTATTCATGAACATCTACTTCCAAAAGAAGTTATAAAGAAAACACTAAAAATAATTATTTTAGTATCTGAAAGTATAGGCATTTGATTTTTATCTGGTTATGAAAAGGTAGGATTTTGTATGCTTGGTAGGTTTATGGTCAATAATCATACATATCTGCTAGCGTATTACTTTTCCTATTCCAATTACAGATTAGTTTGTGAAAGTGTGTTCAGCACCTTTTTCTCTCTTCTAATGCTTTATAATTTACCTTCTCTTCCAATGCTTTATAATTTACCTTCTCTTCCAATTACAACTAAGAGTCCAGGGCATTAATCTCTTAATCTTCATCTCTCATTTCCAGAGTTGAAAATTGAAAGTCAGAAAGAGGGGATGGATTTTCATTTAAAAATATACAGAAGGAAAAACAAACACTATGTACTCCATTACACAGAAGTTACAATTTCCTCTTCACAGTCAAGGACACTAGGAGGAACTTCATATTCAGCAATACGGTTAAGTGTAGTCAATATGTAAATTCAGTAAGATAAACTTGAGACTCCTAAAAACTAAGGACAACATGTTTTAAATACAATATAACCATGCCCATAAAAATGAAAATCTAATCTTCCTCCTGTTTTTAATTTATTCTACCTTCCAGTAATCTTACATCCCCAAAATAAATTGGTCTGTGACTACACCTTTACTATGCCACAGCAATGCCACGCTGCTAGTTACTTAAAAACTATTCCCCAATCTCTCTTTCCTACCTCTCTTTTTCTTTTAAATGTCTGCCATTTGCCTATGGATGTACTCCAACAATGTACCAACAAATAACATCTAACAGCGTTAATATGAACCTTCTGCCAATCAGTTTGTAAATATCAAACCATTTTCAATTTCACAGCTTCCTATTGCACTTTATAGACTATTACAGAAGCTCAAAAAGGGGCTCAATTTCCAGGCGATACAATGAAAGTTTCCCATCTTATAAAAACTGTTGATCATTAATTGCATACACATTTATAAACAAAGCTTGTTCCCACCTAGAATTCACAGGAAAAATGGTATGTAAATCTTCTTTTTCTTCCACCACCTATCCTAAGGCAAATTTGTCCAAAGGTCCTAAGCAATGTGTAGATTTTTTCTTTCCCTTCAAATTTTTATTTAAATTCTAGTCAGTCAGCACACAGTGCAATATTGGTCTCAGGAGTAGAAATCAGTGATTCATCACTTACATACAACACCCAGTGCTCATCATAAGAAGTGCCCTCCTTAATACCCATCACCCATCTAGCCCATCCCCTACCCACCTCCCTCCATCATCCCTCAGTTTATTCTCTATCTCTTCTGGTTTGTTTTCTCTCTCTTTTTACCCCTGCTCCCATATGTTCTTCTGATTTGTTTCTTAAATTCCACATATGAGTGAAATCGTACGGTAGTTGCCTTTCTCTGACTTATTTCACTTAGCATAATACACTCTAGCTCCATCCACATCGTTGTGCAAGATTTCATTCTAATTGATGGCTAATATTTCATTGTGAATATATACCACATCTTCTTTATCCATTCATCACTCAATGGACATCTAGGCTCTTTCCACAGTTTGGCTATTGTTAATAATGCTGCTATAAACATCAGGATACATATATACCTTTGAATCTGTGTTTTTGTTATCCTTTGAATAAATACCTAGTAGTACAACCGCTAGATCACAGGGTAGTTCTATTTTTAACATTTTGAGAAACCTCCATAATGTTTTCCAGAGATGCTACAACAGTTTGCATTCCCACCAAGGTGCAAGAGGGTTCCCCTTTCTCCGCATCCTCATCAACAACACCCATTGTTTCCTGTGTTCTTAATTTTAAAAATGTGTAGATTTTAATACAAACATGCCTATTCAAGAGAAAACTAAGGCCAAATTTTTAACAACTAATAAAATATCACACATTTTTTTCCTGGGTGGTCCTCATTTTGAGCAGGTGTATTACTAATGACATGAGTTAATTGAGCACCTAATTTATATTTTATAGATATATTTATATCACCTATAAATCCTAAAAAACAAAACAAAACATAGGGTTGGTTATTAATGTCCCTACTTCATTGGTGAGCAAAGACATTGAGAAATTTACAACTCAAGGGGCAGAACTACAGTAATGCAATGAAAATATCCTATCATGTCCATGACGTTGCATAAGTTATTTCCTCTACTTTGAAGATGTTTCTAATTACCTTATTTAGTTAATGAATTCTAGCCTTGACTAAATACAATCCTCTAAAATCCCTACAGTGATCATTCCCTTACATTTCCCCATTTTCAACTTGGTGTGGATTTTTCATTCCTGGCTGTATTAGTGGATATTCTTCTCTATTCCCCTAACACACTTATACAACATATAATATCACGTAGAATTATTTACCTGTTGCTTTGCCTCACTGAATTTACAATACTCCCTGACAACAGAAATCAGTTCTTTCATCTTTTTATTCTTAGCACAAAGGACAGTGCTTAAAACTTAATAAATGTTTAATATTTCATAATAAGAGGCAATTGAATGGAACTTATTTTTCGTAGCAACATATTCATGGTTGATTTTTTTTCTTAACTTTATATAGCTCACTACACAAAGATTAAAAATCCCCAAATAGAGGGGAAAAAAAACAAAAATAGCTATGGGCAACAAATGTTCTTCAATATCTCTAAGAACCTCCATAACATTCTGGTAGAATATGTTGAAAATACACACTTTTGTTTTATAAATAGAACTTTATATAAATCCAGCATAAGAAACTAGAAATGGATCTGACATATGAACTTGATTTATTTTAAGAAGTCTGGAATATGTACCTGAAATACGAGACATCCTTGTAGAAAAGTAACATTGCTCTAAATCTTCAAAATGAGCAGTGAGTCGTTTTCTTCTTGATGCTAATGTGCTGTTATACCAAGGCTGTTTCTTTGTCTAAAGTAGTAACATAAGAAAAGACACTTGTAACTAAGAACAAATGATAGTCTTTTTCTGCACAGAATACCTAAATGATTGCATATTCAAAATATCAACATATTAAAATAACTAAAAATGGTAAATACTCATAGTTCTTAGACCATATTTTTCAATTTTTATTTTAAAATGCAAATAACCTCAGGGTTTGTGGGGCCAGGGGCAGGAGTTGGGGTCCAGGTCCTGCCCCTGAGCCCAAGCCTCCTGGGGAAGCCTGCTTGTACTATGTAAGGGAGGGGGGAAATCTATCAACATACCTCAGGTTACAGGGAGGCGCATAGGTGGGGGAGGGGCTGGGTGGACCAAAGGCCAGAGGGGAGGGACTTCTGGAGATGGAGAAAGGCCTGAGGATGGGGCCAGTTGGGGGAGGAGGAGGAAGCAGCCCGGTGGGGCCAAGTGCTAAGTCCCAGCTGGGCTTTGAATCTGTGGTACAATATGGTTTGCTATAAAACTCTAATCTTCCAGCCAAAAAAATAAATTAATTAAAATAAATAAAATAAAATATGCAAATAGGCTCTCAAGGCCAATTTTATAAGAATGAAATAAGAACCTTCTTTCAACTCTCCAAATTAAATTAAGATAGAATCGGGGCGCCTGGGTGGCTCAGTTGTTGAGCGCCTGCCTTCAGCTCAGGTCATGTTCCCGGGGTCCTGGGATCAAGCCCTGCATCGGGCTCCCTGATCAGCAGGAGACCTGCCTCTCCCTCTCCCACTCCCCCTGCTTGTGTTCCCTCTCTCGCTGTGTCTCTGTCAAATAAATAAATAAAATCTTTAAAAAATAATAAAAAATAAATTAAGGGCGCCTGGGTGGCTCAGTTGGTTAAGCGACTGCCTTCGGCTCAGGTCATGATCCTGGAGTCCCTGGATCGAGTCCCGCATCGGGCTCCCTGCTCGGCAGGGAGTCTGCTTCTGCCTCTGACCCTCCCCCCTCTCATGTGTTCTCTCTCATTCTCTCTCTCTCAAATAAATAAATAAAATCTTTAAAAATAAATAAATAAATAAATAAGATAGGATCCTTTATAACTACCATGCTAAATTTTAGAATTTTGAGAATTTTAATATGCAGAAATTGTTAGAAAACAACGTTCAAAAGAAAACTAATTACTTTTTCATCATCCTTATATTGCAACCCTGTACTCTTTGAATAAGAGAAATTGTCCTTGATTGACAGAATATATATTTAAGTTAATACTGATTATTAAATTAAGGGGCAGTAATATGTAATATGAATGTACTAGTCTACCATATACATTAGAAGATCAGAATAACTAAATCACATATATATAAAGCCAGCAAACCTGAAATATATTGGCATATAAATCCATTTTAAAAAAATCTATGGTCCTCAATATATAATATTGCCTACACCATTTTAAATGAAAGGATAAGACAATTCTTCCCACAAATGGTTATTTTTCTATTATGCTTGAGGCCCACAGACACAGAGATGAGACAAATGACGAGAGCTTGAGATGACACAAGTTCATCGTAAGTATATAATAACTGCAAATGTATTTAAGTAAGAAATATTAAGGTACTACCTTGAATAAAACACTCTAAAGTGAACCCCTGCTAAAACTAGGTGGTAGGTAAAAATCTTACTTTAAAGCAGTGCTTCAATCACAAGAAAGTAAGACAACTTCCAAAGATTTAACAGATATACAAGCAAATAAGAAGCTGAATTCAGAGAATTCAGAAAATATAATGGTGCAGAGGAGGGAAAAGACAAAGAGGACAATACTCATTTGGAGACAAATACCGACAAAAGAAAAAACACTAAAACTGAGAGAAACTGAAAAGAGAATTTGTGAACTGGAAAATAAATCTAAAGGAATTAACCAGAACTAAGGTTAAAAAATAAAAAGGTAGAAAATCTGAAACAGAGGTTAAGAAGTATAAAAGTATAAGGTTGAAAATATGGACACTTAGAGACCCAGAAAACTGTAAAAGACTGAAAAAGAAATATTTGAAGAATTCATGTTGACAATTTTACAGAACTGAAAACAGACATAAATACAAAGAAATTATTCCTATCAAGTAGGATAACTTAAAAGAAATCAATAATTAGACACAGTAAGGCAAAACTGTGTTTCTGTCCAAAAACAAAATGATTTTAAAATCAGACAAATAGGGGCATCTGGGTGGCTCATTCAGTTAAGTGCCTGACTCTTGATTTTGGCTCAGGTAATGATCTTGGGGTCAAGAGATGGCGCCCCAGGTTGGGCTCTGCACTCTATGGGGAGTCAGCTTGAGATGATCTTTCTCCTCCCTCTGCCCCTCCCCCCATCCGTGCACCCTCCTCTCGCTTTCTCCCTCTGTCTCTCTGTACCTCTGTCTCTCTCTCTCATAAATAAATCTTTATTTTACCAAAGACCCCATCTATTTATTTGAGAGAGAGAGAGAGAGCTCAAGCACAAGCAGGGGGAGAGGCAGAGAGAGAGAGAAATGGAGAAGCAGACTCTCCACAGAGCAGGGAACCTGACGTGGGACTCGATTCCAGGCCCCTGGGATCATGACCCAAGCCGAAGGCAGACGCCTAACCAACTGAGCCACCCAGGTGCCCCTAAATAAATAAATCTTGAAAAAAAAAAAAATCAGACAAACAGAAGAGATAACTCACCTGACAGGACCATCAAGAATAGCAAGAAAAGCAGCTAGGAAAAGGAACTTTGATTATCCTCAAAAAGTTGAAAGAAAACAACTCCAATCTAAAATTCAGATCCTGAAAAAACTATCCCACAATAAAACGAGCAATATTTTTTTCATGTGAATGAAAACAAAGAATATTGCCTATAAGCCATTTTAAAAAAAAAATGTGTGAAATTGTGTGCTTAAAAAATTCAGTAAACAGGGGCGCCTGGGTGGCTCCGTCATTAAGCATCTGCCTTCGGCTCAGGTCATGATCCCAGGGTCTTGGGATCGAGCCCCACATCGGGCTCCCTGCTCGGCAGGAAGCCTGCTTCTCTCTCTACCACTCCCCCTGCTTGTGTTCCCTCTCTTACTGCATCTCCGTCAAATAAATAAATAAAATCTTAAAAAAAAAAAAAAATTTCAGTAAACAAACTGGAAGGCCTGAAGCACAAAATGAAAAGAAAGCCTATAATCAATAAGTAATTTTAAATACTGTTTGTAACATTAATTATAATATCTAAATTATGGGGCTTAAGAACATGTCAGAAAAAATACAACAAAAAATGGCATATAAATCAGAAGAGTGAAGAAAGTTTCAATTCTGGAGCACTTATGTTGTTCAGGAGAGTAATTAAGATATTAAATTTAATGAAAAGATGCTCAGTATCACTGATCATCAGGGAAATGCAAATCAAAACCACAATGAGATATTATCTCACATGTGTCAGAACGGCTAAAGTAAAAAAAAAGAAAAAAAAAGAAACAAACAAACAACAAGTGTTGACACGGATATGAAGAAAAAGGAGCCCTTGTACACTGTTGATGGGAATGAAAACTGGTGCAGCCACTGTGGAAAACAGAATGGAGATTCCTCAGAAAATTAAAAACAGAACTACCATATGATCCAGTAATTCTACTCCTGGGTATTTACCCAAACAATCTGAAAATACTAATTCAAAAAGATACAAGCACCCTACGTTTATTACAGCATTATTTACAATAGCTGAACTATGGAAGCAGCCCAAGTGTCCACTGACAGATGAATGGATAAAGAAGATGTGGTGTACGTGTGTACACACACACCCACACACATGAATATTACTCAGCCATGAAAAAGAATGAAATCTTTCCATTTGCAACAACATGGATGGATCTAAAGGGTATAACACTAAGTAAACGAAGTCAGTCAGAGAAAGACAAATATCATATGATTTCACTCATATGTAGAATTTAAGAAACAAAACAAATGAACAAAGAAAAAAAAGAGACAAATAAAAAAAAAAGACTCTTAACTACAGAGAACAAACTGATGGCTACCAGAGAGGAGGTAGGTGGGGAGATGCATGAAAAAGGTGAAGGGGATTAAGACTATACTTATCACAATGAGCACTGAGTAATGTACAAAACTGTTGAATCAGTATATTGTACACCTGAAACTAATACAGCATTGTATGTCAACTATACTGGAATTAGATTTTTTTTTAAATGTTTTTTATTTATTTATTCATGAGAGTCAGAGAGAGAGAGAGAGAGAGAGAGAGAGGCAGAGGCAGAGGGAGAAGCAGGCTTCCCGCCTAGCAGGGAGCCCGATGCGGCACTCGATCCCAGGACCCTGGGATCATGACCCAAGCCGAAGGCAGACGCCCAACCATCTAGCCACCCAGGCACCCCTGGAATTAGATTTTTTTTAAAAGATGATAATAACTTTAGATTCTGTTTAGATGTTAACTTTGGATCAATTTCAAGGATAACTACTGAAAGCATTTTAACAGAATAGGTAACGTTTAAAACAGTAAAGTGGTGGGAGAAGGGGGTAAAAATATAAGAGAAAAACACAAAAAGGAGAGAAATAGCAAGCATTAAAGAGTAATAAATATGAATGCTAATTAAATTAGTGATTGAAAGGAATTTTAAAATATAACTGTATGCTATCTGCAAAAAAAAAAAAAACACTGAAAACATAAAGACACTAAAAATCTGGAAATAATAACATGAAAAATAATGTACTAGGCAAGTTTAATCAAAGAAGAAAAAAACTCAAGACGAAAAGCATTAATGGAAATGGAAATGGAAACAGCACCTGGAAATGCAAAACTTTAAACTTAATAATTGTATACCCAGTGCACACATAATAGCACAGCTTCAAAAATATATAAAGCAAAAAAATCCTAAAGAAATTGACAAACCCACCAACATAGCAGTAGATTAACTTCATCAACTCAACTGAGAAAATGATATGACCTAGTTTAAAAGCTTAATTTAATGAATACATATAAAACACTGTACCCAATTAGAAACATATATTCTTAAGCATACATGGAACATTTACAAAATTGGCCATGTGCTGTATCACTGAATATGTTTATAATCTCAATAGGGCAGAATTTCTTAAATGAAACACAAAGGGCATTAATTATAGAAGTTACAAATTCAATAACTCAAATTAAGAACTTCTGTTCATCAAAACCCAACATTAGAGGCAAGAAGTTATAAACTGTAAAATGATCTTCGCAACATTCGCAACACCTAAGAAACAAGTTATTACTACTTTGAACATATATTAAAGCTTCTATAAGTAAATAAACAGAAGACCAATACTTAAAAATTTAAAAAAAAGACATGAAATGCTATTTCTCAAAAAGTAAAGGCCAATAAATAAAACATGCTGGCTTTAGAGTGTCAGAAAAATAAGAATTAAAACCACAGCTAACTTCTTTTCTTAGCCACTAAAGTGGTAACCATTTAGAGGTTCAATAGTACTGACAACAATGTGGAGAAACAAACTCATATACTTTTGTGGTAGGAGCTTTATATTAACAAAAAGACTTTGAAAACAATTTGATATTATCGCAAAATACAAAAACCACTGATATGTCTACCCTGTCACCCTCACTTCCTCTCCTAGGTACAAAATCTAGGGAAACTCTTGCACCTGTACATCAGGAGACATGGACAAAGATGCCCTTGATAGCAAAAACAAAAACTCTACAAAAACTCAAATGTAGACAGACTGCACAACTGATAAATTGTGGTACATTAACAAAATGGAATATTATACCTTAGTGAAGATGAATCAACTACATCCACAGACATCAGGAACTAATCTTTGAAAAAACAAATCTCAAAAAACTACATAATATCATTTTTAGAAAGTCTACATATAGCCAAACCAAATAATATATAGAGATACATATATGTATGGTAAAACTATTTAAAAAAATCAACACATTGATAAACAGAAATATCAGAAAAGTAATTAGTTCAGGACATAAGGTAAGGTGATGAAATTTGTTAGAAGCACAGGGGTAACTTGAATGGTTCTAGTAATTAACATTAAGAGCTCAGTTCAGTGTTTCTTTTATTGTAATTGTGCTTCTATTTACATATTCATGAAATATATTCCTTTCTATGTACCAACATAATTTTTATAAATTCTGAGGGGAAGAATCTGGATTTATTTTTTTAAGATTTTGTCAGCCAGAGAGAGAAAGAGAGAGCGCACAAGCAGGGGGAGCAGCAGGCTTCCCGCTGAGCAAGGAGCCCATGTGGGACTCGATCCCAGGACCGCGGGATCATGACCTGAGCCCAGGGCAGACGCTTAAGAGACTGAGCCACCCAGGCATCCCCAAGAATCTGGATTTTTTAAAAAAGTGATCTTGCTCAATGGAAACACAGTAAAGATTTCAGTCTGAAACATGAGAATGATTACAATAACAAAAATCAAGAATATAACTAAGAAGCAATCAAAACCACTGTTTGCCTTCCAGGTTTTATTGCAGCTTTTTTTTCACAATTATTTTGCTATTTACTCTTAGCTTTTCTTGAATTTATTTTTTCAGTGCAATTCCTTTCTAATCCATCCAAAATTAGATTGCTTCATAATTCTTGGTAAAAATGCATTGCTTAGCTCACTGCCATATGTTAATTGTTAAATTTAAAAATAACATTAATATAAATGAAGAGAAATACACTAATTGTGAAGGGATAGATGTGTGAGAATACGAACTGGCTGTAAATAATCTACAAGGTCAATCATCAGAATGAATACATTCAGGATAAGGTCTAGATCTATAGGTAGGATATAAATATGGTTAAAAATCAAAAGGAAATGTTCATCACTTGTGTTGATCTAGATTACCTCTAAATAAAAATGTCCACATTTACCAAATGTCTTACTTATTCCACTTAACGTAATAACTTTTAGATCTATCCATGTTGTAGTAAATGCCAAGATTTTTTTCTTTTTTACGGCTGAATAATATACCATTGTGTATATATGAATAATATACCATTGAGCATACATACACACCTTCTCTATCCATTCATCCATTAAAGGAGAGACACTGAAACACAGAGACATGTTTTATATATATATATATATATATATATGTTTTATAAATATATGAAATATATATGATTGTATAAATATTATGTATTATATACTGAGCAGCATGGATTAATCTCAGCTAGTCTGGATTGCCCACATGGTTATCTCTAGACTCTTGCCTACATTATGCAATGTATTCACTAAAGAAAGATAAAATGATATTCTGTACCATAAGTCAGTGAGTTGTTCTGGAACAAAATATATTAGTCTGTCAGCATTGTTTAGTAATAATAAATGAATTTATGATTTGTACGTGGTTTCAGTGGAGCCTTTAAAGGCTGGTCATGTAACTATAATGTACTGCCTACGTGACATATTTAAAATAAGAGATCCTGACCACAAGCCAACTTTGGATTCCTATTACTGAAGTACTTGAGACACAAGCCAGGAGTATTTCTAAACCTGGAGACAAAGCAGTTCCTGTATGACCCAGTCTGGAAGGACAAAGAAGCCTGGACCTGAAATCGCCATACCCCTTTCAGTGAGTATCCTCCTTCTGCTTGGCTGTATGGTATCCACTGCCTTTAATCAAGCTGTTCCAGAAGTATAAACTATTTGACTCCTGTGAGTCCTTTCATTAATCAAACACTTAAGGTGATTAATACGTAATTAATGCATATATATCTGTATAGATAACATAACATACATTATATATACACATACATATGTCTCCTAGGTCTCTCTGTCCATTGAAAACGCCTACAGGCACTGACATTCGAGGACCAATGAGCACACTTAAAACCAAGATCTTGGTATTTAAATAACATTCTCCACTGAAAGAAAATAAGGTTTCTTGGATACATCACTGATTCCAGGACTGGGGCAAGCTGATGCTGCAACATCTTATTGTCTAAGAATGTAAGAAGGTACTTAAAGAATGATAGGAACATGTCAAAAGAACGTGGAAATCAACTTCAAAGAGTTCCAACTAGCCAAATATGGGACAATTTAAGTTAAAAATGATTAACAGAGAGGCGCCTGGGTGACTCAGTCGTTAAGCGTCTGCCTTTGGCTCAGGTCATGATCCCAGGGTCCTGGGATTGAGCCCCTCATCAGGCTCCCTGCTCAGTGGGAGGCCTGCTTCTCCCTCTCCCACTCCCCCTGCTTGTGTTCCTGGCTCTCGCTGTGTCTCTCTCTGTCAAATAAATAAATAAAATATTTTTAAAAAAATGATTAACAGAATGAATTAGGAGGAATCCATAAATCCATAAGGATATAAACAAAAAGGGGGAAAGGTCTTTCTTACAGTAGAAATGCTAACTAATAAATGTGGAATAAGGAATTAAAAATTATCATTAATTATCATTTGGGCAATAACCGTATCAATAACTATTTCAAGTAAGATTTATTAATAGCACAGATGAGAGAAAATGGTAATTTTACAGTAGAGAAATCTCATAGGTACCACCTTAATGAAGTGATCAGAGTTAACATCATCAGTATTGAGCAAAGAGGTATCATATGCACCCAGATATGAGAAACTAACAAAGAAGGGTGCAACTCTGTAGTATTCCCGGTTAAAATGGATAATCTGTATTGAGTCCTAAGAAAACATCTGACAAACTCAAAGTGAGGGATGTTCTACAAAATAGATAACATACTCTTCAAAAATGTCAGTGTAATGTAAGACTGAGGAACGATAAGAGTTTTAAGGAGATTAGAGAAGCATGACAACTAAATGCAACAAGTGATTGTAGATTAGTACTGAACAAGGAAAGTTTTATCTTTTTGCTAAAAGAGTATTTATTAATGGTATTAATGGCAAAACTGCTGAAATTTAAATAAGTTATCTCAAATAATATTAATGTTAATTTCCTGATTTTGCTAATTATACTAAGGATATATAATAATTCTAAAGCAAAATCAACAGGTACTTATAAAAATCCAGAGGTATAAAATATTTGTTTCTGGCTTCACTTACATTATACTGTTAACACATTTTTCAATTCAACTATAAACATTTTATTTAAGAGGAGCACCTGGGTGGCTCAGTCAAGCATCTGCCTTCGGCTCAGGTCATGATCCCAAGGTCCTGGGATCGAGCCCCGAGTCGGGCTCCTTGCTCAGCGGAGAGCTGCTTCACTCTCTCTCCCTCTCTGCCTGCCATTCCCCCTGCTTGTGCACACGCTCTCTCTTGCTCTCTCTAATAAATAAATAAAATCTTAAAAAAGAATTTTTATTTAAGAGTAATAAAATCCTGTAGCTGTACCATAGTTTCTCTAGGTATTCTATTATGATTGGGAGTATTTATTTTCCCAGAATTTTTACCTACATAAATAATACTGGCATATAATCTTTACACAGTACTTTGACTTTTCTTATAATAAATTTCTATCCATATAATGATGAACTCACATTTTCAGCTTCTGTCTTATGTATACATTGTCAAATACTCTTCCTGGACTACCAACTCTCTTCCCTTCCCTTTCCCTCTCCCAAACTCACGTACAACCACACACAGCAAGGAGTATTTCCAATTTTGAAAAGTTCTGAACCATATCTATTAGGTGACTCCTTTGGAACCTTGTATTACTTCATATTTTGTTTTATTATTTGGGAAAGTGAGTATTATTTCATATGTGACCCGGCCATTTGAATTTTCACTTTTTTTGAATTTTCACCTTTTTTGAATTTTCACTTTTTTTTACCATTTTCTCTTTTTTTTACCCTATTTGGAGCTTTCATCAAAAAGACGAAATGGATATAAAAAGTTTTCATTATTTTGAAGCAACTAAACCAATTACCTATCGTACTTAAAATACCTTTCCTAGTTTTTTAAAATATTGTTCATTGTTAAAATTCTGTTTATGTAAGATACAGCCTTCTTTCTTAATTTCTACAATCCTATTAGTATTTATCTCATTATTTAGCTGATTTAGACTCTCACAGTAAGTGGTTTTCCACAAATGGTTTGGTTTCCTGGCTATCGCAACACCATTTACTTAATCCCCACTTTCCCCACTGATCTGCGTAACCACCTTTACCACAGGCTAATAAATTCTTCATTACCTTTCAGTTCGATTTTAAATTTTATTGTGCTCCTTTTGTTACAGCAGTCTTAGAATACATTTTAATAATTTACTGGGTAAATGCCCTTGTGATTATTATACCTCTGAATCCATTCATCCTACTAATGAACTTTAAAGTCGGTCACACTCCCTGCACTCTTAAAAAATATTGAGATTTTTATGGAATCACATTAAATTAACAATTATGTCAACTGGTCTATTCAAATTGTTCTATAATTACTTTAATCTCAGTATTTTTAATTTTTCTTGAAAATTATATATTTCATTAAGACTCATTTTAATAGTATGCATAAGCACTGTCTAAATTATTTTAATCTACTACATATCATAAGTCAATCTCAATTATATATTGAAACATTTTATATGACCGCTTTCTTTATTTGTCTCCCTCTACACTCACCATCTTAAGATTTTTCCCAGCTTCGGGGCACCTGGGTGGCTCACTCAGTTAAGCGTCCACTCTTGGTTTTGGCTGGGGTTATGATCTCAAGATCGTGAGATTGAGTCTCACATCGGCTCCACGCTCAGCGTGGAGTCCGCTTGAGATTCTCTCTCCCTCTCCCCCTGCCCTTCCTGCTTGTGTACTCTCTCTGTCTCTCTCTCCCGCTCTCTAAAATAAATGGATAAATCTTTAAAAAAACAAAACAAAACAGGGGCGCCTACGTGACTCAGTCGTTAAGCATCTGCCTTCGGTTCAGGTCATGATCTCAGTGTCCTGGGATCGAGCCCCGCATCGGGGTCCCTGCTCCGCGGGAAGCCTGCTTCTCCCTCTCCCACTCCCCCTGCTTGTGTTCCCTCTTCTGCTGTGTCTGTCTCTGTCAAATAAATAAAAAATAAAATCTTAAAAAAAAAAAAACAATAAATGGGGGCGCCCTGGTGGCTCAGTCGTTAAGCGTCTGCCTTCGGCTCGGGTCATGATCCCGGGGTCCTGGGATCGAGTCCCACGCCGGGCTCCTTGCTCAGCGGGAAGCCTGCTTCTCCCTCTCCCTCTCCCACTCCCCCTGCGTTGTGTTCCCTCTCTAGCTGTATCTCTGTCAAATAAATAAATAAAATCTTAAAAAAAACAATAAATGTATGTCCTTTGATACAAAGAATAAAGTGAGACAAGTACCTATTCAACCAAGTTTAACTGGTCTCATTCAAAAAAAAACAAAACACAAAGTCTTTATAACGGCCTAAGAAAGTCATGTGCCAAGTGGCCTCTGTTAAGTTTTATCTCATTTCTACTTTTCTCCCCATTGATTACTCCTCTCCAGCCACAACAGACTTCTAAACTATGTCAGGCATACTCCTACCTCAGAGCTCATTTACTTCTTAACCCTCTTCCCAGAACTTGGGAATCCCAGCGATACTCACATGGGCTTGCTCCCTCACCTCCACTTTGTTCAAAGGTAGTCTACTTTTATTACTGTAAGTATCTCTCCTACTAGACTGGAAGCTTGGTTACAGCAGAAGTCTTTGTTTTGTGTTTGTTCAATCATGTATCCCCAGAGCCTGTAATAGTGCCTGGTATATAGCAGGTATTCCAAAACATAAATACATAAATAATTTAAAACTTTTTAAAAAATCTCTTGAATAAATGGGTATTTAAAAGCATAGGCTCTGAAGCCATAATGCCTGAGTTAAAATCTCAGCACCCTCCTCTTACTAGTTATGTTACCTTTAGCAACCTCCTTAACTTCCGTATGCCACAGTTTTCTCCTCAATAAAATAAAAAATAATAGTAATAGTACTTACCTCAGAGGGAAGTTCGGAGAATTAAAGTAGGTAATGCATGTAAAGTACCTTAATTACTTTAATGTTCATGAACAGTAAGTGTAAAATAATGATGACTAATGACTATTATTACTACTTTAATTCATTCTTGAGATATACTTCAAAATCTTCCACCATGTTTAAGTTTTAATTAATTTTCCAAAAATTTATATCAATTTTTGCTTTATATAAACTCCGATGCTTATACTATATCACACAAATTATTACTACTTTGGGGAACTATCACTTTTCTTTATGTGAAAAATGTTATCTTTTATGCTTTTCTTCTTAAGTCCTATTTTGGTAATGCACTTTTCTTTCTTCTTGTTTTAGTTTTTGTTTTTGCTATATTCTTTAGTATTCTTACATTTGACAGGCTTATCCTCAACTATTCCTCTATTTTCAATCCTTTTTGTGTCAATTTGCTTTAGGTCTATCTGTTCTAAAGAACATAGCTAGAAATGAAGGGTAGGCCCTCAGCACAGTATGTCCTATCAGTTCTATCCCATAAACACTAGTAGGATTTCCTCAACAACTTCCCTGTCCTCCAGTAGATGCTACGGTTGGAGTCATCCAGGAGACCCAGCCTTTGTCACCCTTAGGCACACTTCACACTCTCATGTTAGGCAGCCTTCCTAATAAGTATTTTTTTAATCCTCTATAAATTCTTTTAAGTTTTCAGTGTGAGGATAGTAATAGGTCAATGGGATTTCTGGTGAGTGAAGGTTGGAGAGAGATTAACACACTGATTGGCTTAGTATACTATCTCAAACCAGAAATCTCTTTATTACATGATAATATCAAGTGCTGCTCTGAAAAGTAAAATAAACCAGGGGCGCCTGGGTGGCTCAGTCGTTAAGCGTCTGCCTTCGGCTCAGGTCATAATCCCAGGGTCCTGGGATCGAGCCCCGCATCGGGCTCCCTGCTCTGCGGGAAGCCTGCTTCTCCCTCTCCCACTCCCCCTGCTTGTGTTCCCTCTCTCGCTGTGTCTCTCTCTGTCAAATAAATAAATAAATTTTAAAAAATAAAAAAATAAACCAAAAAAAAAAAAAAAGCTATTATTACTTTTTTCACCCAGATTCAACTTCTATTGTTTCTAGCTCACTGCTAGAAATTCAATTAAATATCATGTAAATGGCAATTACAGAAAAACCTTTTCTTGTTCCTCTATGAAGAGACTGTCAATGCCCTGCAGCCAAAGACCAACAGAAACACATACCTGTAGTTGAACAAGTTTTAATTATTGCTCACTGCAACAAAGAATATAACACACTATGGGTAAGAGAGAGGTATCTCAGTTAAGAGCCAACTTATAGGATACAGGCTCATGTTAAGTGTTTGGGGGAGGGCTGTGGATGGGATGCTTTCAAGAAGTGGGGGTAATTCTGTGGTTGAGTATCTAGAAGGATAGAACACTACAGTAAAACTAAAGTTGTAAATAGTAAAGCAACAGCAATTGCTCATATTAGCCAGGACATTAGGGTCTTTGGTATTTTTGGGGGCTTGCATGGTGACTTTGTTTTTATATGTGCTTAGACAGTTTATGAAGTGACCTCATATTTGTTTTACTTCATCACAGTCACAGAATGGATTTATCTGATGTTGATGTTTTGTGAGATTAGAGTCAAAAGGAAAATAGCAAGGTCCAACTGAATACAAAGCTGTTTCCAGATTCAAAGACTGCTTTTCCCTCTCAAGTTTTTAAGGTATGTTTCAACTTAATGCTTTATAATTTCTCCTGATATATCCCATTATGTCTTATAAAAACAAGAATATCAGGCGCCTGGGTGGCTCAGTTAGTTAAGCAACTGCCTTCGGCTCAGGTCATGATCCCGAAGTCCTGGGATCGAGTCCCGCATCCGGCTCCCTGTTCCGCAGAGAGTCTGCTTCTCCCTCCTACCCTACCCCCTCTTGTGCTTTCTCTCTCAAATAAATAAATAAAATAAAAACCCTTAAAAAAAAAAAAAAAGAAACAAGAAGATCTGGTGTTTTCACTGTTGTTCAGAAAGAGATGAGAACTAATCTATGAACTTAGTATAATAGGCCAAATACATGTATGCATATGAAGATAACACAGGATGTTCAGAGTAGTTATACCAACTAACCATGAAAGTAATAGAAGTGGTCATCTAAGTAGTGGGAAAAGGAAAACACAAAAGCTGCATGATCCAAAAGAATTTTCTTTTTACTTTGATAAAAATAACCACACTACACATAAAGTGAATATACAAATGAACATGCATTTAAAAACACCTCATTGTTTCCCTCTTACTATGAAGGATAATACTAGAACAATTTCTACAATCTGAATAAGATACAGGGATTAGATAATAGCATTGTATCCATGTTAACTTTTGGAATTTTAAAATTATATTGTGATTACATAAGACAATACCCTTGTTTTTAAGGAAATACACACTAAAGTATTTAGAGGTAAAGGATCATTATGCCTGTACCTAACTTAAACAATGCAGAGAAGAAAATTTATGTGTACATAAGCAAAAGAGAGAATGAGAATTAACAAAAAAATGTGATCAAATGTTAACTTTTAGACAATCTAGATAAAGGACATAAAGGAATTCCTTTTACCATTTTGGTTATTTTTCTCTAAGTCTGACATTATTTCAATATAAAAAGTCAAAAAAAAAAAAAAAGTCCAGCCTCAAAATTAGATTTGACAAATATCAGCATCCCCAGGTTAAAGATGGAGAAAGTATAAGTCAAAACAATCATACAATTAATTAGAAGAGAGGTGAAGCTGAAGTTTATTTTACTCAAATCTGTAGTTTACTTCCCACAGAAAAGCTTAACATTTCAACATAATGATGAGTAATTCATCAATAGATTATAAAGATCCCTGAGAAAAACAATGTGCTGATTATTCATAATTTCATCTTACAGTATTTTCTTCCTCTCAAGGTCCCATGTTACTAGCATTCAAAAAAAATTTTTTTGACTCATCATTGAGCACATAAATAGCTGTTTATGCATCAGAACTATCTAAGTCCCAATCAATGCCACAGCACTCAAAACAGTTATGTTTGTGACAGGACATTCCAGTAAACTAATCTATGACTTTAAAACTCAGATGATTATATTCATTGTACCACGAAAGCATACTGCTAAATATATCATTTACCTGAGGGGCGCCTGGGTGGCTCAGTTGGTTGAGCGACTGCCTTCGGCTCAGGTCATGATCCTGGAGTCCCGGGATCGAGTCCCGCATCGGGCTCCCTGCTCGGCAGGGAGTCTGCTTCTCCCTCTGACCCTCCTCCCTCTCATGCTCTCTGTCTCTCATTCTCTCTCTCTCAAATAAATAAATAAAATCTTTAAAAAAAAAAAAAAAAATATCATTTACCTGAGAACTGCCACTGAAACCAGGAGGTTGGCTGTATTCTGTAGAATCAATAATACTACTGCAAAATGAAGAGAGAAAAATATGATTTCAGTGTTTACATTATTCTAGCAACAGAAAAAGTAAATCTAAAATACATCATATCTAAATCCAATATGTTTAATTTCTAAGCAAAGAAAATATTTATTGCCAATAATTTAATTAGATACCAAATAAATGCATAACCCATAAACAATCAGCAAATAAACAATTTATAAACCCTTCACCCCATCACCTTAAACAAACACACCATGAAAGAATATCAATAGGAAATAATCACAAAACAAGTGTATACAGAAATGTATCTGCTTCAATTTCATTTTTGGATAGGAACACTATTTAAGGAAAAAAGGACTTAAGAGTATTAGGAAAAGAGCACAAGCAAGCAATCAAAGTTACAGTTAAGAGGTCCTGTTATGCCACTAAAAAGCTACGTGTCCTCAGACACATACTTTGTAACCACTCCGTTTCCTCATCTTCAAAGTGAGATGAGTGGGGACTATCTCTAGATTATCTAGAGTCCCTTCCAGGTCCAAAATGTTACGATAAACATCTCATGTGAAGGAAAATTACCAAAGGAATAGAATAAATGATAAAATACCAATAATCTTTTTTTTACAATCCAATACCTATACACTAGTTTTCTCTACCTGATCAAAAACATAATCTGCTTTCTGCATTGGTTCTTTTTATTTGGTTGTAACGTCTCTGCATTTTCCTACATAAGTTTAGAAAAATCTCTGAAACTATCTTTTTTTCCTATTAGTTCTATCTTTACCACGCCTATATTCTTCTCATCTTTAAATAAATTAGCCTATGAACACCATTAACACCTGAAAATGGCAAAACATGTATCAACCATGATAAACCACAGTTATTTACATTTTTAAAAATTCTCCTTCCCTATTACCACTACAAATAATATTTAATATTGTCTACCCTAATGAAATTTAGGCAAGTGAAGGTATGGATTAAGTTGTCTATACACAAAATCATTCTTTACTTTAGTATTCAAATAACCCCAAAAATTATAACATGAGAGGCATTCTTAAGGGTACACAGAGTGGGTGTGAATTTTACCCTTGAGCAGCTAAATGACTCTGGGCAAGTTGTTAATCTTATTTGATCTCTCGTTTCTCCATCTATTAAATAAGGAAGAGACTTCAGAGAGATGTGAAATTTAAAAAAGTATGTTCTCAGTATAATTCCAAAAAAAAAAATGGTAAACATTTGATATACTTTACCCTCTATTAATACAAAATTAGTCAATAAAACACAACCTCACATTTTAAAAAGTGAAAAAAAAAAAAGTACAATAAATCAGATGGAACTGTCCTCACAATAGTCTTAAAAAACGCAACACAAACTAAAAGATCTTAATTCCTTGTGTTTGTAACTGTTCCTACAGTAAGGCTCAATTATACAAGAAAGAGCCTTCAAAGCACTTACACTACAAATTAAAGAATTAACACAATCTTGTAATGGGTTGCTTTATGGGAAATATAACAAATGATCACTGTCCTTACACAGAGTCATGCACTGGCATGACTAGATCATGTGCTACTTTTAGTATACTCCATCTAGGGACTAACAAGACTAAAAATGAAAAAACATGCAATCAAAATCTCTCTATTCGGGGCGCCCAGGTGGATCAGTTTAAGCGTCTGCCTTTGGCTCAGGTCATGATCCCGGGACCAAGCGCCACGTCAAGCAGGGTCTCAGGCATCGGGCTCCCTGCTCAGGAGGAAGTCTGCTTCTCCCTATCCCTCTGCCTCTGCCCCTCTCTCACTCTCTCTCAAATAAATAAATAATAAATCTTTTAAAAAACCAAAATCTCTCTGTTCCTTTTACTAATGAAATCTAATCCCCTAGCATTTTTATAAACATTAATAAAATTACGTAGCTGCATATTTAGAAGTCAGTAGAATACAGCATTTATTTTTTATGGTATTATAATTCAGATTTTTTTTTTTTTTTTTTTTTTAAAGATTTTATTTATTTATTTGACAGAGAGAGACACAGCGAGAGAGGGAACACAAGCAGGAGGAGTGGGAGAGGGAGAAGCAGGCTTCCCGCGGAGCAGGGAGCCCGATGCGGGGCTCGATCCCAGGACGCTGGGATCGTGACCTGAGCCGAAGGCAGACGCTTAATGACTGAGCCACCCAGGCGCCCCATAATTCAGATTTTGATTGTAAGCCTGAATAATGATATTGATATATCAGTGTCTACAGTGAGATAACACTACATACCAAATACATATTTTTAAAAATACCCATCAATTTATAAAAGAAATTGAAATTACAGGTTTTAAATGGTATTTTATTAATAATGACACAGTTTGAAACTTATGTTCTTTCAGATCTTAATCTTATTCACTAGGGAAAATTTATTGATGCATACAAAGACTGCAACAGAAGAAATCCGAAAAACAAACCTCCTTAATTATTCTCTATAAAATGTGTGTTGTATACAAAGTAATATAGGTAGTAGGAAATATTAAAAAGCACTGACGGTCTGGTTCCTCTTGATTCTGGTGCTATACCACTTCTTAACTCTAAGTCAGCCACAGTCACCAGATGGTAATGACAACAATGACAGAAGCACTATTATGTCCTAGGCACTGACCTAAACCATTTAAACCCTCTTAACTCTAAGGTAGATACTATTATCATTCCCATTTCTCAAATCAGGCACGGAGAGATTATGTACTTGGCCCAAAGTAACAAAGTTAGCGAACAGCTGAGTTAGGATTCAAACTCATGCAGTTAGGCTCCAGAACCACCATGCTGTATCTATATTCCCTAGGCACATCATGTTCTCTAACTGAAAAGGGGGGAAATCTCCTGGATTAGTTCACCCCAACTCAAAGACATAATGTAAGGAGAAAAGTGAAAGAATAGCAACCTATGAATATGAAAGAGAAACTATTATTTAAAATAAATGTCATTAAAGTTATAAAACTTTAATAAAAACATTATAACAGCAAGGTCAAGAAGAAAATTTCAGCGTAGTGACTAAAACTGATTTAACAATAAATACACTTTAATCAAGACGGGGAAAATGAGTTGATAAAAAAAAAGAAATCCCAATGTTTTCACTGGGAAAATGAGAAGCTTAGCTAAAAACATAAATGAAAACTATGCAGCGTTAACCCGAATTACAAGGGAAATTCACAGCTGTGCAACTAGATGTCACACAACTACTCTCACTCAAACATTTGCCTCCAAAAACAAAGGTATATTTCATAATTAAAAGGCAGACTAGTAAGTCAATTTCACATAGAAGCTATATCCATAATGAATAAGTAGCTTAGAGAAAATAGTGGTTCATTCTTGGTAAAAATACTAGATGACTACCTTTTGATTGGGCTTTTATTTGAAAAAGATGGTTCACATTTAAATTACCAATAGATGCATTAGCTAATTAAATTATAGAGAATTTTTTATTCTGTGAGCAAACTACAGCATATTAAGATGATTTAAGGCTGAACATTAGGGGCACCTGGGTGACTCAGTCGGTTAAGCATCTGCCTTTGGCTCAAGTCATGATCCCAGGGTCCCGGGGATTGAGCGCTGCATCAGGCTCCCTGCTCAGCAGAGAGTCTGCTTCTCCCTCTCCCTCTGCTTCTTCCCCTCCCCACCTTGTGCTCTCTCTCTTTCTCTCTCTCTCTCTCAAATAAATAAATAAAATGTTTTTAAAAAATCATTTAAGGCTGAACATTAAAAAAATAAATGAGGGTTTTAAATAAATAAGGGAACTGAATGGACAAAAAATTGCTATGTACACACATGAAATTAGACAAACTGCTGCTATTCATTTGTTCTTTCATTTGTCTAAATTTAAGACAGAGAAGAATAAGCCTCTACATTTAATAAACTATATGAGGCTAGAGCCAAAACCTGTTCCCTTGCAGTATTTTACATAAAAGTATTAAACCAGTCCCCCAAAACAAAGCATGCTAAGCAACATGTAACCTGAAAATAATTTGATTTATAAATTTTAATAATGATTAATTAAAATCAAATATGGTTTTAATTACTTTTTTTTAAAGATTTTATTTATTTATTTGACACAGAGAGAGAGCACACAAGCAGGGGGAGCTGCAGGCAGAGGCAGAGGGATAAGCAGACTCCCTGCTGAGCAGGGAACCTGATGCAGGGCTCAATCCCAGGACCCTGAGATCATGACCTGAGCAGAAGGCAGATGTTTAACCGACTGAGCCACCCAGGCACCCCTATGGTTTTAATTTCTTAAAACAATAAAGTATGCTACTATTTTATTTCCTTTCTACCATGGCAGTAATCCCTAATATTATAAACACATAAGAACCAAATTACTTGCTTTTCTCAAAATAATGTTTTCTGTCAGTTACTTAAAACAGGTTTTTCTCTGCTACATCAGAGTGATCATATCATTTCTTTTATATAAGAATTGAAGTGTTGAATTCCAAATTAATGGTAAATCTCATTTACTAAAAAACCAAAACTCCTGTGGGCCCCACTTCTGCAGACACCTCAAGAGACTAGAAATCAGTCTTAATGTTTGTTTTTCCTTTCTGATTCTACCAAACCCTTTAACATTTGACACAACTATTCAAACAAATCATCCAATATCAATGTGACTCACCTGTCTACTAACATCTATTGAGTGCTTACTATGTGCCAGGCATTATTCTCATTTCTCTAATGTATTATCACATTTTTTTTTTTAAAGATTTTTTTTTTTATTTATTTATTTGACAGAGAGAGACACAGCGAGAAAGGGAACACAAGCAGGGGGAGTGGGAGAGGGAGAGCAGGCTTCCCGCTGAGCAGGGAGCCCGATGCGGGGCTCGATCCCAGGACCCTGCGATCATGACCTGAGCCGAAGGCAGACACCCAACGACTGAGCCACCCAGGCGCCCCTGTATTATCACATTTAATCATTGAAGACAGGTATTGTCCTTATTTTACAAATGAGAAAACTGAGGTGTACAAAAGTTAATAAACAAGATCAAACTGCTCATAAGTTGTAGAGTTGAAATTTGAACCCAGGCCATATAATTCCAAAATCCTTAAGGAAGACTGCCAAAATGACATACATTTTCTCTTCCTGAAGAATATCACTGCCCTCCCACTTTTGAACCAAAAGTTTCTATTTATCTTCTTTTCTTCTTTTATTCTCAACTATGTGATGACTTCCAAAACTCTTTCACCTCCCAAGGCTTAATGAGCTCTAGAGTAAGGATGCTTGCATTAAAATACTGGTTATGCCACTAATCATGTGATACTGGGCAAATTACTTCATCTCTAGGACGCAACTCCCTCATCTGTACAATGAAGAGGATAAAAAAACCTACTGCACTGCATCTGTTCTGAGGGTTATATAAGATAGCACGTGTAAATTACAAAACGGTCCCTAACACATAGATATCACTATGATAGTTATAACTTTTATAAATAAATACAGTTCTCTAAGACAGTAATAATTTCTTGATTTTGATGCAAAATCCAACTGAAAATTAACAGGAAACCTTTTCTAATACACTGTCTCAGACTCCCACTTTGTTAGGCTAAGTGCTGTGTTTAACCACTTTATATTCTACTACTATTTTCCAGTAAGGGGAAATAGTTCACAATTTAGTTATAATTCACAGAGGAGAAATTTTTAATTATCAGATGATACAGGTACCACAAATGTTAGTGTTACAAAACCCCAGTTATCTGAAATAAACTTAGAAAAGGCTTTTAAAGCAAAGAAAGCAGAAAAAGCATTCCAAAAACTTAAGATTCAAAGGTAAAGGATCTGGAGAATGGGGGAACTATGCTAGGACTTGGGTAGGAGAAAGACAGTAAATAGCAGAAACGAAAAATGGTAATAACACATAAAATTTCATGCTTTATTCAATTATCCTTATATCTAAAACAGGGTTACCATGTATTCCGACAGTTTTCCCAGCCTCTCCCATCCCAGACCTCCCACAATCAAGGTATACCTAAAATAATCAAAGAGTTTCCCTCTATGACTAACCTGACAAAACAAAAAGCAAGAGGATCTAATCACAGTATATGAATGGAATCAACAACAATGGAATCAACAAGGAATGATTGGTATATACGAATAATTTGCTTCCGACCCAAAGACTTATTTTAACTTTCCTGGTTCTCCCAAGTCCAGAAACTTGATTTCAGGTGTTTTGTTTTGTTTTGATTTCAGGTGTTTTTAAGACATTATAGAAAGATATGTAACTTTACAGAATTGAGAGTAAAACAGAAATCCTCTCCAAAAGATGAAATAAGCTAAAGATATAAAACTTTAGTATTAAATATCTGAGCTTTCTTTTACAAAAAAAATCATATCTGATTTAAAGATTTACTTAGACACATCTCAATAATACAGACATATTCACTACCTACCAAACCAATGTTTACATATTTTTAAAGTATGATCCCCCAAACCTGCATTTAAATCTCTGGGAACCACCTCAGACCTAATGATGAGATTTGGGGGTAGGGTTCGAAAATCTTCATTACAAATAAGAGTCTTGGTTAATACACACACTGGAATTTGGCCTATTCACACCCTAGATTTCAGAACTGGAATGGACTGTTATTATCATCATTAAGTGGTGACAAATTATACCTCATAACAAGAACTCAAAGGTATTTTTTAAAAATCCTGAAATGCCTGCAAATCAAATGTAAATACCAAAGTTTCAGAGTTAAAAGCATTTTGATTATTTTAAATTTTGGAATCAAATTCTTATTTACATATTTTAAGCAGAAAAATTAATTTGCCAGCATAACTTATTTTTCGACCTAAAGCTATGTAACCATGAGAGCAGGGTTCCAGGGTCTGTCATATTCACAACTGTATATCCAGTGCCTAGAACAAGGTTTTATACATGTCTTATATGCCCTCCAAAACTGGCTGAGTGACTGAGGAATAAATTCTTCAGACATTCTAAATAAACTGCACAGTGGGGCGCCTGGGTGGCTCAGTCATTAAGTGTCTGCCTTTGGCTCAGGTAATGGTCCCAGGGTCCAAGGATCAAGCCCTGCATCGGGCTCCCTGCTCAGCGGGAAGCCTGCTTCTCCCTCTCCTACTCCCCCTGCTTGTGTTCCCTCTCTCGCTACGTCTCTGTCAAATAAATAAAAAATCTTAAAAAAAAAAAAGAAACTGCACAGTTTCAGAAAAGGTTTTCATTGGGGCGCCTGGGTGGCTCAGTCGTTAAGCGTCTGCCTTCGGCTCAGGTCATGATCTCAGGGTCCTGGGATCGAGCCCCGCATCGGGCTCCATGCTCAGCGGGGAGCCTGCTTCTCCCTCTCCCACTCCCCCTGCTTGTGTTCCCTCTCTCGCTGTGCCTCTTTCTGTCAAATAAATAAAATCTTTAAAAAAAAAAAAAAAGAAAGAAAAGGTTTTCATAAATTGCTAATTCTCTACTACCTATCAATTTAATGAGAAATTGCAGATGTGGGACGCCTGGGTGGCTCAGTCTGTTAAGCGTCTGCCTTTGGCTGGGGTCGTGATCCGAGGTCCTGAGATCAAGTCCAACATCGGGCTCCTTGCTCAGTGGGGAGCCTGCTTCTCCCTCTGCCACTCCCCCTGCTTGTGAGCTTGCTCTCTCTGACAAATAAATAAATAAAATCTTTAAAAAAAAAAAAAAATTGGGACTCCTGGGTGGCTCAGTTGGTTACGCGACTGCCTTCGGCTCAGGTCATGATCCTAGAGTCCCAGGACCGAGTCCCGCATCAGGCTCCCTGCTCAGCAAGGACTGTGCTTCTTCCTCTGACCCTCCCCTGACTCATGCTCTCTCTCTCTTATGCTCTCTCTCTCTAAATAATTAAATAAAATCTTTAAAAATAAATAAATAAAAATATAAATAAATAAATTGCCGATATATGAAGAGTACCCATTACATTACTGCCAAGGAAGTTTTCTACATTTTGTGTTTCTTTTTGTTTTAGCTTAAGTTGAAAATTCTGTAAGATTCTTCAATGTCCTCCATCTCCTATGACTTTAATTTCAACTCCTTTGCATAGTATAGCATCAGGGTAAGGCAAGTAACTCCTTACTACTCCCAACAATAAAACAATCAAGTACTGGTTTTACTACTTCTCCCACACCATACATAAACTTCACTAAAAAACAGCAACACATTATTTATGTTCAAAAGTCCTCGATGCAGGTATAGCAGAGATTTGTTAAGATCCACCTAACCTTGGAGATACGGAACAAAGTGTCAGCCTGTGTGTGGAGAATTTCCCATATTGTTACAATTCCCCTCTTTGATAAAGGAAATAAAGACTAAATAAAAACTCTTTTTTTTTTTTTTAAGATTTTTTATTTATTTCAGAGAGAAAGGGCACAAACCGGGGAGACAGGCAGAGGGAGAGAGGGAGAATCAGACTCCCCGCTGAGCAGGGAACCCGATGTGGGGCTCGATCCCAGGACTCTGAGATCACGACCCGAGCTGAAGGCAGACGCGTAACCAACTGAGCCACCCAGGCACCCCTAAATAAAAACTCTTTAGGTTTATGGAGGAAGATTTGTTTAAGATACAGAATAAATTAGAGACATACTTGTAAGGATTAGAGTTAGACTTAACCATAAAAACATTTCAATTCCTGGGCCGCCTGGGTGGCTCAGTTGGTTAAGTGATGGGCTATTGATTTCAGTTCAGGTCATGATCTCTGGGTCATGGGATAGAGCCCTGAGTTGAACTCTGCACTCAGCACAGAGTCTGCTTAAGCCTCTCTCCCTTGGGGCGCCTGAGTGGCTCAGTCGTTAAGCGTCTGCCTTCGGCTCAAGTCATGATCCCAGGGTCCTGGGATCGAGCCCCGCATCAGCTCCCTGCTCCACGGGAAGCCTGCTTCTCCCACTCCCACTCCCTCTGCTTGTGTTCCCTCTTTCGCTGTGTCTTTCTCTGTCAAATAAATAAATAAAATCTTTAAAAAAAAAAAAAAAAAAAGACTCTCTCCCTCTACCTCTCCCCCTGCCCCTGCCCCCACTGGCGAGCTTTCTAAATAAATAAAATCTTTTTAAAATTTTCAATTCCTGTATGTTAAAAAAGTTATCTCCCCAAGTAAAATAAAGCAACTCAACTAATAATAAATGCCAAAAAGTACCAAGAACTTAAGCATTAATATGTGAAGAAAGATCCATTAACACCGGGTCATAATCCAGCCAAAGACCTAATATGCAAGAATAAGGAATGTGGGGGGAGGGAGGGTACCTGGGTGGCACAGTCAGTTAAGCATTCAACTCTTGGTTTTGGCTGAGGTTGTGATCTTGAGGCCATCCAAAACCACCACCCACCACCACACACACTTTTTTTTTTTTTATGACTGTAGGTAAATATAATTGCATAGGTAAATATAATTGTTCACTGATACAGGTGAGCTAAAGAAGAATTTCATAATCTAGTCCACAGCCATTATGAAATATCAAATTCCTTGAATTTCATTAGTTTACTCAAATTATATACAAATTCACAAGGTATTAACTCACTACCCTATGTATATATTCTTAATAATAAATAATTGTAGCATTGATAAAGTGACCCTTTGCTTTTCCTTCCTATTATACCTACATTTTGATTCAAGTGGACCTTTGTCAATAGAAACACAAATGAAAGCTAAGTCTCAAAAATATCTGTTAAAAATAGTTAGATAAAAGCAAAAGTGTCTTCCATAAAAGTCTTTTATCTCTTTTTATTTATAAACCTCCCTCTTTTATGCCAAAGGAAGCCTTAATAAACAATTCAAATTTTAAACTTATAAATATGTCTTCCAAAAAAATGAATTAAATTTACAATCAACAGGAAGTCTCTTATGGGGGACGCCTTGGTGGCTCAGTTGGTTAAGCATCTGCCTTCAGCTCAGGTCATGATCCCAGGGTGCTGGGATCAAGTCCCACATGAGGCTCCGTGCTCAGCGGGGAGTCTGCCTCTCTCTCTGCCTGCCACTCCCCCTGCTTGTGCTCTCCCTCTCTCTCTCTGACAAATAAATAATCTTAAAAAAAAAAAAAAAAAGAGGAATTCTCTTATGGGTAAAAGCATTTTAAAGATCAGAGAGTCTAGGTCAGAAAAATTTTACTTAAAGTATTTCTATTATATTTATTTACTATTTTATCATAGGAAAACAAAAGTTATTCTGCAAATTTAACTCCAGTAACTATCTGGATCACATTAAAGCATATCTACCTTAAGCAGATAGAGAAGTTTAAACTAATACGTTATCTCCAAACTAAGTTATTTGAAGTTCTGAAAACACAAAGGTGAGAGAGTAACAATTGACAATTCTGAAATACTTGCTTAAAGACAAAGAATAAAAGCAATTATGAGACTATTATTTCTAAGACAGAAAACACATCAATGAGAAGCATTTAAAAATTTACAAGCATCATTACTCATAATGGTTTTAGAAAAGACTTAAAAATCTAAATTTTAGTTATTATTTTTCTCTAAGAATGTTTTAACCTAAAAATCATCACTGTCATTATCAAGAAGAAAATCTCAACAAAAATGTTTCATTTTAGTACTTAAAGTTTGAGCTAAAGTTAAAAATTAATAACCTTTGTATCAATATATTAATGTTATATTAATATCATATATTAATAATCCTCTAAAAGAGTATATTAAGATAGATATGCTCATAATTGTATTATCAGATAAAAGGACCAATCCCATTTGTCAACAGGTAAAAAAGACCATGCTTGCCTACCATTCTGTAATTCACTCATCACTTGACACACATAACTATGCAACAGTAAAGTATAAACTCAGCTCACTATTAATTGTGGAGACTTTCCCCCTCACAATCTAAAGCAAAATGAAAAAGGCCCTGAAAACAGCAATCTTCAGCTTAAACTAATTCTAATAAGAGAAATTTGTAAAGGATGAAGGCTTCAAAGTGTTTAAAAAAAAAAAATTCAACTAATTTTAAGAAGGAAAAATCACACACTCTCCCCCACCCCGAACCACATTCCAATGAAGCCTGGCTGACAGTTTTTGTTCTGTTGTTTTTTTAAGATTGTATTAGTTTATTTATTAAGTATACTAATGGTCAAGCTTTGATCAAAATCTCACTAACTGCGGACGCCTGGATGGCTCAGCTGGTTAAGCATCAGCCTTGGGCTCAGGTCATGATCCCAGGGTCCTGGGATCGAGTCCCACATCAGGCTCCTTGCTCAGCGGGGAGCCTGATGCTCCCCCTGCTTGTGCACTCTCTCTCTCCCTCTCTCTGACAAATAAATAAAATCTTTAAAAAAATAAATATATATATATATATACATATATATATATAATCTCACAAACTAATAAAAATTAAACTCGAGGTTACGTATACTTTTATTCAAAAACATATTTTAAGTACTAATACGTATAAATGCTCATATAAAAATAAAGGAGTATAAAAAAACTTAATAGTCACAGAATTACAGTACACTATGGGAAATACACAAAACTAATACACACAGCACAGAAGCCGGAACAAAATAATTAGAATTTTTTTTTAAGTGTTTAATTCTATCTCCTCCTTCCTTTCTCCCTTCAGTCTTTACGGAAATGGTATATCAAAAAAGAATAGAGTTCACCCTTGGTTGGATTCTTGAAGGGGGGGCACTTTGGAAAGGGGGAGCTATGTAAGAGATGAATCCAGAAGTTTCTAGGCAAAAGGAATAGGTATAAGTAAAGGTATTTTAACATCCTGTTTTGGGAGTTAAATTTAATTCTAAAGCACAAAAAAAGATACAGAAGGCCATGCAAAACAGTTGGATCTAAACCAACTTACATGTAGTGGAAAGTCACTGAAGGATTTTAAGCAGGAAAGAAACATGATCAGATTTCTGGCAATACAAGGCAAGAGGATAGTTAAAAGACCACTGCTAGACTCCATGTGATATGGAGGGTCTAAACAGCAAAAAGAGAATACACAGGATATGAAAATTATAGCTAATCATGGTATACAGAAGATAAAATCCTGGGGGAAGTGGGGTAAGAGAAAACAGTTGTATGTCTTTTTCTTCTCATTTAAATACATAATCTAATCATTAATTTAGAATCTATGTAAGGGATTCAATGACCAGACATATAAAGAGGTCCTCATTACAGAAGGAAATAAATGAATCAACAAAAAGGCTTTTTAAGGTAAACCTGCTATAAAAAAGACCAAAAACATTACAGTGAGGAATAAAACAAAATTGTCTTGCATTTAAATAATAAAGCTAATAATTATGGTGGAAGAAGGTTACTATAATTAGAACTACATGCTATTTCTTAAAAATAAAGAAAAATAAAGTATTGATAGTATAACATAACATGTTTAATTTCACATCTTAACCTTAAGGGTCATTTCCTAAGAGTACTTTAGGGCTACGTGATTTTTCCCAAGTGTCTCTCTCAAACCTTGATATTCAAATTACTTGTTCTATGAAAATATCAAAATACTCTTTTGAAGAAAGTATTATGTTTGCCTGTTTTCCCTTCTTCAACTATTAACTAAGTTAAATCTTCCAGAACCTCATTTGACAATAGCTTTGCATAGGATTTTAGTTGTTTTCCAACAAAGTTTTCATAGATTTCATGAAATCCTGAATCTTCCATAAGATCTGCTTTTTTTTTTTTTTAAGATTTTATTTATTTGACAGAGAGAGAGAGAGCAGATAAAGTGGCAGGCAGAGAGAGCAGGAGAAGCAAGCCCCCACTGAGCAGGGATCCCAATGCAGAAATTGATCCCAGGACCCTGGGATCATGACCTGAGTCAAAAGCAGACCCTTAACCAACTGAGCCACCCAGGCGCCCCTGCTACTTTATCTTATAAATAAGATATTCTAGAGTCACATTAACTATGTAATTCAACTTTTTTCCTTTGTATTTTATTTTCTTTAAAACACCTGGGAATGACTCAGTCTGTGGGATATTGTTACCCTTAAGTTTAATGCTCACTTTCTGAAATACATGGGATCTTTGTCAATGGAATACTATGTGAGTGTATGAAGGTAAGCAAAAATTGTCATCTCACAAAATATTCACTGACAGTTCCCATTGTCCTATCTCTCTCGGCAAAAGGAAAAGGTATAAGTAAAGGTATTTTAACATCCTGTTTTGGGAGTTAAATTCAATTCTAAAGCACAAAAAAAGATACGGAAGGCCATGCAAAACCACTTCTCATCTCTTCCTCCAATAAAATCCTAATCCAAGGCACCATCTCCTCTCTTCTAGACTGTTAACTTGCCTCCTAACTTTTACCACACTTCTAATGGCAGGGGGTTGGGACAGTCTCTTCTCTATCTTCCACCTGGGTACCCCAGTAAACATTTTAAAATCTAAATCAGATCCTGCTCAAAACTCTCCCAAGACTTTTCTTTTTTAAAGATTTATTTATTTAGGGGCGCCTGGGTGGCTCAGTCGTTAAGCGTCTGCCTTCGGCTCAGGTCATGATCCCAGGGTCCTGGGATAGAGCCCTGCATCGGGCTCCCTGCTCCGCGGGAAGCCTGCTTCTCCCTCTTCCACTCCCCCTGCTTGTGTTCCCTCTCTCGCTGTGTCTCTCTCTGTCAAATAAATAAATAAAATCTTAAAAAAAAAAAAATTTATTTATTTATTTATTGGGGGGGCAGAGGGAGAGGGAAAGAAAGTCTTAAGCACACTGTGCCTTCAGGGCAGAGCCTGACTTGGGGCTCAATCTAATGACCCTGAGATCACAACCTGAGCAGAAACCAAGAGTGTAATGGTAGCACCCAGGGACCCTGACTTTCTATCATATTTACACTTCATTCACGTGTTAGCTTAAATGTTACCTCCCCAGAGAAGCCTGACTATACAAACTAACTGGAACTACATAGTATTTCCGGTCCTAATATGCCCTAATTTTTTTTTTGCAAACCCCTAATATGCTTAATTTTTCTTCCTAACATACTACTTACATGCTCTACTACTACTACTACATCATATATATATTTGTTTAGTATCTCCCCAAGCCTCACACAGACACCTCCCAAAAGGTAAGCTCCATTAAGGGCAGGGACTTTGCCAGCTATATTCCAACAAATATAACAGGGCCTAATGCATATCAGAGGCATTCAATAAATAGAGCCAGTTAAAGTAATATAATACTATATTATCACATGTTACTAAAACCCATCAGTGAGAGACTGAATAACAAAAACCTGGACACAATAGAAAGAAATGCTACCATTAAACAAGAGAGAGATAGGACAATGGGAACTGTCAGTGAATATTTTGTGAGATGACAATTTTTGCTTACCTGCCTACACTCACACAGTATTCCACTGACAACGATCCCATGTATTTCAGAGAGTGAGCATTAAACTTAAAGGTAACAATATCCCACAGACTGAGTCATTCCCAAGTGTTTTAAAGAAAATAAAATACAAAGGAAAAAAGTTGAATTACATAGCTAATGTGACTCTAGAATCAACTAGAACTCACAAGGATTCTCCATAAATGGTTAATGAGGAAAATATCAAACATCCCAGGAACCTTCGTTAACCAAAAGGTTCCCTGTGCCCCTTTCCCCTCATATCATACTAAACTAGATCCACCATAGCTTTCCCGAACTGACACAGGTTTTGAAGACTGGTGTAATCTCTTGTACTGGCACTGAACTGCCTGATAATTCACATGTTATCCCAAAACTGTTTGAAAAGCTTCCACTGGGCCATTATCCTAAATGGATTAGTAAGTTAAAAACATGTAAAATTGCTCTTACTTTGAACACTTCAAGCAAAAATTTCAAATTCCAATTTTAGGTAGGATAGATTTCATCAACTAGAACTTCAAAGCTAGAAGGAACCACAGACATTTATTGTACTTCACAAATACTTACTGAAGGAGGCCCGTCACTACTGCTACTCTAAAACCTAGGGAAACAATCACGAGCAAGACAAAATAATCCCTGTTCTAACAGAGCATATAGAAGAGAAGACAAATTAACAACACAGAGTAATGAAGAAAATACCAAAGTTTTTAGGGGAAAAGCCCAGCGTTTTACTTTATCAAATTTCTCCCTAATCTTACCTACCATTTCATGTTCTCAAATTGCAGATTTTTAAGGTCATTTGATTTTAACTCACAAGATATTTAAAGCTACTATTATTTCAAGAAATTCACCAAACTTTTAATCCAACAGTGAATTCATAATATTACAATATTCTGCTGTTTGTGGCATGAAAATTCAAAGCATTAAGGAAACAGATGGTCCATCTGAATCTCATTTCTAGATCATGACCAAAAGCAATTTCTCAGGGGTTTTGAATATTACATGGAAAAGGCTCCCAAGGACTAGTACCATATGTGCATTTTGCAACATAAATCCTAAGTAATTACAAATTTGAAGCTTTGTACCTGTGTGATGGAGAAGGAGCTTCAAATTGAGGCACTGTGCTATCCTCACTGACAGGAGAGTACAAGCCGCTCATTTCCTGAAAACACAATTATTTGAGTTATAGTAGACACTCCAAACAGAAGATGTAGAAGTCAAAATGAGATACGATATTATATTCCCTTCCAATCCTAGATTTTTCTCAGTCACATTTTGTCTCAACATCCGTATTTCTCAAGGCTTCCTCTCCTCAGAGTACAAAGCAAGATTATCTAAAAAGTTCAGAGACAGCTTTTTCTACGGTACACATTCTTAGAGAACTTGAAACTCTTTAATAAATATTGTTCATCACTAATGAAGCCACCAAATGCAGACAAAGACAAATATAAATATTTCAAATGAGATGTACTATATTGTACTATAAGCTAATCATTAATCCAAGTGAGAACCTATTGATAAATATTAAGATAAGTATGACAGTATGGTATGTGAATCATTAGATTCAGCTCTCTAAAGTCCAGAAAAACAGGTATGTGTTTACTTTAAAAATATCTTCTGAAAGCATTAAGCAAGTCATCTTGATTCAAATATTAGCATTTTAAAATAAAGACTTAAAGCCTAACTCATTAACTCAGAGGAAGAAGCCTCCTAATCAACTATTATTGCATAAATTATGCACCTCTGAATCATACCAACAACCTGGCCTTTTTTATGTGTTATTCTGATTAATGGGAAAGCAGCAAATTCTTAAAATGCCACTAAAGATACATAATCAGGTAGAATTACTTCTGTCTAACCCAAGCTCAGTTCAGTCATACAACAAGGGACATAAGCATAGTAGTAACAAGTTACAAGTAACAAGTTAGGAATGCCACATGGGATACTGAATTTCCACAAAATATTAAACTCAAGATCATTTAACATGTTCTACATATCAGCAAAAGAAAATTACAACACATATGAACAATTTAAAACACACACTAAATTTAAATGTAGTTGCAGAAAATAACCTCACATCATAATAGCCTATGAGCCTCCAAAAGATCTTCCCATGGATTTCCATAAGTAAACTATATTATACTATAAATGCCTAGATTATTGTTCACGTGTTTTTGTAACTCTTTGTAAATTAACCTTAGCACAGAAGATATGTAAAAAATTACTTACTTAATAAAACAATAGAATTGTGACATTATAATTTTAATGATAATTGAGGGTTTTGTGGGAGTTGATTTAAGTTACTAGGATAGAGTACCAAGAAAATTAAATGATTTTTTTCAATCTACCCAAGAATAATTATGGCAATAAAACAGTGAAAACAAATTTAGTATACATTTTATCATAAAGTGTTCAGAATGCTTTTTGTATGAAAATGCACTCTGAATTAAAATTAAGTATTTTAAGTAACATCTGTTACATTCTATATAGTGGAAACAAATCCCATAAATTTAATGCAGTAATTTAAAGGAAAAGTGACAATTTCATGAAACTGAAAATTGCTAGAGATGTGAGAAATTCTTGATTTCTTACTTCCACTCTTTTAATATCCTCTTCCAAAACACTCAGCTCCTTCTGGATCTGTTCCAGTTGCTGCAGACAAAATAGAGAGGGGGGGGAAAAAAGCCTAAACCAAACCACACTGGCATCACCATGATCATAAAATAACTCTGCATTTGGAAAATAATTTCTAGAAAATTGGGCACTAATAATAGATTGCAGGGATGAAAAATTGCAGACAAAAAGCTGAAAAGTTCTATGTTAAAAAATGTAGAGACTTAATATTTAAGAAAACACAACGCTGTACTTCTTCAATGCAACAAGGATTGACTTTATTCATTATTCAGATATGAATGATCAACAAAAATGACAGTGTGACTTAATAAAAATAGGAGACATCCAAAGACTTTCCAATTACCTCATTTGTTAGCAATTAATGTCAGCATGTCAGTTGTTAACTCCATTTTAAAATAAAAATTAGTTTCACACAAATAATGCAATATATGTTAAGAAAGAAAAAAAAAGAAGAAGAATGTAGCAGGAGGGGAAGAATGAAGGGGGGGAAATCGGAGGGGGAGAAGAACCATGAGAGACGATGGACTCTGAAAAACAAACTGAGGGTTCTAGAGGGGAGGGGGGTGGGGGGATGGGTTAGCCTGGTGATGGGTATTAAGGAGGGCACGTTCTGCATGGAGCACTGGGTGTTATGCACAAACAATGAATCATGGAACACTATATCTAAAACTAATGATGTAATGTATGGGGATTAACATAACAATAAAAAAAATTAAAAAAAAAATTAGTTTCACAGAGGTTAAATCCCACTACCCAAAAGCAATCACAAGTTAGCATCTTAACATTTGCCTCTTAAGCATTTTTTAAGACATGTTTAAGATAATGCTTCATCTTTGATACCTAACCTTTTCCTATGACATTAAAATGCAAACATTTTAACTGCTGAATCACATTCAACAATATATTTAACCATTCTCATCTTACTAGAGATTTAAGCTGTTTGCATGAGTAATTCTGGAACATGAGTCTGCATTTCAATTGCTATTAAAAGATTATTAAAAATGAAGTTATTCAACCAAAAATAAATATAGTTAGGAAAGCTTCACTATGTGAAACTGCTTTCCAGAAACACTACACAAATTAAAATTTCTATCACCAGTATCTGTAAGTGGCTGTCTTAATCTAAACCAAATACATTGAACCAATTTTTAAAATGTAAAATAACAATAATGAATACTTGTGTCATACTTGTCATAAGATGTGAAACAGGTACTATTAAACATTAGGAAAATGAAAAGCACAGAAAGGTTAGATGACTTGACCAAGATCATTCAGCATGTAAGTGGCAGAACTGGTATTCAAATCATGGCAGCCCCCTTGCTCCAGAATTCCTGCTGTTACTCATTATGCTATAGTACTTCTTGAAAACAGTACCTCATTATTTAACTTTTCATTTCTTTCATGACTGGTAAGGGAAAATGGACTTTTAAGGTTTATTAACATTAGCACCTTCTCTTCTGTGACTATCCATACACAGTTGGTAATACAATTGATAACTTATTAATTCAAATATTTACCAGTGCTAAGCATTTTGCTAAGCACTGGGAAGAACAGGATTTAGAAAACTACAGCCCTTGCCCTCATGGAACTCAGTCCAGGGAAGAGAACAAACAAGTAAGCCAACAGTTGAAATATCATAGTAAACATTATGATGATGGTATGCACACAGAATTTAAGGTAAGGTTGCTCCTAACCTAGATGGAAAACGGGAAGAGGAGAGAGGCAACTGGATAAGTGAAATTAGATCTGAAAGTAAATGAAGGCTGAGCCTTGAAGGGACTAATAGAATTTTGCTAGGGAAAACAATGAGGAAATAGAGAATAAACAGGGTAAAAAATAATACATTGAAAGATATATAAGCTATGAGAAAGGAGAATAATAAATCTGAAGCTATGATAATGAAATCACCCAATGTCAACCAGTATACTCAGCAGAGATAAGATAGATAGATAAATAAATAAATAAATAGATAGATAGATAGCAACATGGTAGGGAGAACACCAATGTTTAAGAGATGGGCAAAGAAAGAAGGAGCAGTTCTGCATTAACTATCAAGAAGTGCAGAACAGTAACCACAAAACCAGAAGACAAGACAGCATACTATTATAGAAACCACGGAGGAATGGGGGAAGAGTGTAAAACAAGTAATTAGCATTGTCAAATGCTTTCAACTCTTCCATCCAGTTTAATAAACTATTCTCCACCCTAAAATTTTTCACACCATACTCCCACCTTAACCAAAACCTTCCTCTCCCTCAAAGACACAGTCTGTCTTGGAACTCTTTCAAATAAAAGCTGATCAACTGATAAATACTCTCACACCCCAGGTCCATTTCCAAAGGTTAGTCTTCCACTCCAAACCACTCTGGTCTGGTTCAATCCAAGTAGCAAAATCACTCTATGATCCTAGCCATCTATAAAACATCCCAGTCATTTCCGACCATCACTGACACCTCTTGACTTTTGCTTTTTGGTTCATATATTCAACTCCAGCGATCCTAAGCTCTAATTCAGCCAAGCATCCCATGGTCACCAATTAACCTTTTTCATTAATTACCTTGAAATACTCCACTCTTCAAATCCTTAAACAACTGCTGAGGGTCTTTAGTATGACTGCTTTAAAAAACACATTTAAAAGAAAGATAAAGTCAACATCTACAATATCAACATCCAGAGACAGCCAATATCACTGGTGTGATACATAACACATAATTAAGATCATAATAATAATTTCACTCCACTTTTGAACTTGAAACACCAGAAAAAAAATTCCAGTATCACCTGAAATCCCAAAATAGTAAACTGTAATGCCCTATTCTCTGAGGATAATGCCCCATATTTTTAGTACCCCAAAGTTTATGCTGGATAATACATCTATTATTATATATGGATGCTGCTTTATATGAGGTAAACTACATAAAACTGCCAATGTTCAAACAATATTTCCAATAATTACTGGTCCCAAACCAGTAATCTCATATGGTTCAATTTAAAATAAAACAACTATCATACTAGGATAATTATCCTGATTATATATCATTTGTTCTCCATGGAAAATGGGAGAATTTTTGTTTTAAGTTTTTAATTATATTCTACTTTCTTTGAAGACAATAATTTTATTGAAATCAAAAACCCAGGGAATATAAAAATAAAAATACTATAAAATCTAAAAAATAAAGGATTAAACAAGTAAGGTACAAATGCTGCCCTAAGATAGATAGATAGATAGAGAACATAAAATGATGCAATCTACCTGTGTGAAAAAGTCTGAAAAAGTGTCAAACCAAAATAAAATTTTATAAGTTTAGAGAAATGGAAATCACTTAGCACATAATAAATTTGAGGCATTTATATTTAATGAGATTCTGAAGGGATTTGGCTAAGTTACTAGAGCACTATGATACTGTGATTTATAATAAAAAATATATAATTGGTCTTCATTCAGCTCCTGGCCACAGGTCCTAAAACCCTTGATTTTAAGTTTCTGTATGCTTAATGACATGACTGGTGGCTAAGGGCTCCTGCAGAACCTCCAAATGAGGGCTGACTACCAAGGGAACCAACCATACAGGTTGGTGAACACGTGGAGATGCTGAGAGGGTGTCACACCTGGAGAGTGTATGGAAGTTCTATGCCCTTTCCCATATACCTTGCCCTGTGCATCTCTTCCATCTCTTCCTGAGTCGTATATTCTTTTATAATGAACTGGTAACCTAGCAAGTAACTTTTCCTGAGTCTGGTGAGCCATTCTAGCAAATTATCAAACCCAAAGAGGAGGTCACAGGAACCTCCAAGTTATAGTCAGTCAGAAGAAGAGGTGACAAGGTGGACTTGCATTTAGCATCTGAAGTGGCATCTCAGCCTTTTAAGACTAAGCCATTAACCTGTGGGATCTGTGGCAAACACCAGGTAGGTAGTGTCAGAATTGAACTGGGGGACATGCAGTTGGTGTCTGCACAGAATTGAAGAACTGCTTAGTGTAAAATCACACACACATTTGGTAGCTAGAAGTATAAGAGCAGAGTGATGAATATAAGGGAAGCAAGTGTTTCCCTATCAGGCATCAATGCAAGACATTATAGTACTAAAAAACAGAAGAAAGAAAAAGGACAACAATTTAAAGGAAGTGGAACAATAGCCAAACTGTGGAAAGAGCCAAGATGTCCATCGACAGATGAATGGATAAAGAAGATGTGGTATATATATGAAATGGAATATTATGCAGCCATCAAAAGGAATGAGATCTTGCCATTTGCAACAATGTGGATAGAACTGGAGGGTGTTATGCTGAGCGAAATAAGTCAATCAGAGAAAGACATGTATCATATGACCTCACTGATAGGAGGAATTCTTAATCTCAGGAAACAAACTGAGGGTTGCTGGAGTGGTGGGGGGGGAGGGATGGGGTGGCTGGGTGATAGACATTGGGGAAGGTATGTGCTATGGTGAGCGCTGTGAATTGTGCAAGACTGTTGAATCACAGATCTGTACCTCTGAAACAAATAATACAATATATGTTAAAAAAAAAAAAAGAAGAAGATAGCAGGAGGGGAAGAATGAAGGGGGGAATCGGAGGGGGAGCCAAACCATGAGAGATGATGGACTCTGAAAAACAAACTGAGCGTTCTAGAGGGGAGAGGGGTGGGAGGATGGGTTAGCCTGGTGATGGGTATTAAAGAGGGCATGTTCTGCATGGAGCACTGGGTGTTATACACAAACAATGAATCATGGAACACTACATCAAAAATTAATGATGTAATGTATGGTGATTAACATAACAATAAAAAATTTAAAAAAATAAAGGAAGTAGAAAGAAGAATTAATCTAAATTCACTCTTCAAACATGTTTCATGACTGGGAGCAGCAGGATCTAAAATAAAAGCATGAATCAGAGTCCAAGGATGTTTTGGAGAAATGAAGAAAGTCCACAAAGATGAACTACCATTATCTGAATGAAAATTGATCACTAATTGGGAATGATAACCAAAACCACCCTGGACCATATCCTCATGATTTTGGGGGTTATTAAAAATAATAATAAATACATATGATGGAGAAATGCTTTAAGCTCATTCCTAAGCCTATATTAATAGCAAGGTCACTTTCAACACACCATGGTGTGCCAAAATCCAAAGAAAAACTAAAAAACATTTAAATTTAAAAAGTAAAGTTTCAGGGGCGCCTGAGTGGCTCAGCCAATTGAGCATCCAACTCTTGATTTTGGCTCAGGTCATGATCTCAAGGTCGGGAGATGGAGCCCTGCATCAGGCTGTGTACTCAGCATGGAGTCCGCTTGAGATTCTCTCTCTCTTCCTCACCTTTTGCCCCTCCCCCTGCTTGCACGCACACTCAATCTCTCTCTAAATTTAAAAGAAAAGGGCGCCTGGGTGGCTCAGTTGGTTAAGCAACTGCCTTCGGCTCAGGTCATGATCCTGGAGTCCTGGGATCGAGTCCCACGTCGGGCTCCCTGCTGAGCAGGGAGTCTGCTTCTCTCTCTGACCCTCCCCCCTCTCATGCTCTCTCTCTCTATCTCATTCTCTCTCTCAAATAAATAAAATCTTTTTTAAAAATAAATAAATAAATAAATAAACTTAAAAAAAAAAAGAAGTTTCAGAATCCCAGAAGACTAAAATGTAAAAGAATCCGAAAATGAGAAGCCCCCTTTTATTGACATTTGCTTTGCTGCACATAGGTATCACTGGTACTTATTTATCTGACCTGCACTCATAATTTGATAAAAATATGCTAAAGTATTAAACTTAGTGTGTGAATTTTGTTTTTTAAAAGCTAATACAATTAGGGGAGCCTGGGTAGCTCAGTCAGTTAAGCATCTGCCTTCGGTTCAGGTCCGTGATCCCAGGGTCCTGGGATCAATACCTGCATTGGGTCTCCATGCTCAGCAGGGAGTCAGCTTCTCCCTCTCCCTTTGCCCCTCCCCCTGCTTCTGCTCTCTCTCACACACACTCACTCTCTCAAGTAAATAAATAAAATCTTAAAAAAAAAATAAAAAATAAAAGCTAATATAATTAGAATAAATTGTAGCTGCCGAGACTATTTCAATCATCTGACATATTCAAATCTGAACAAAAGAATACTGGTATACTTTCAGAAAATACTGGGTTAAAAAAAGAGAGTAGCAAAATTTAACATATATATATAAACAATAATGAGATACCGCTGTATATCTATTAGAGCATCCAAAATCCAGAACAATGACAACACCCAATGCTAACAAGAATGTGCAGCAATAGGAACTCTCACTTATTCCTGGCAGGAAAGAAAAATAGTACAACCACTTTGGAAGACAGTTTGGCAATTTCTTTAAAAAGTAAACATAATTTTAGCATACGACTCAGTAATCATACTCCTTGGCATGTACCCAAAGGAGCTGAAAACTTATGTGTCTACACAAAACCATATTTATAGCAGCTTTATTCATAATTGCTAACACTGGGAAGCAACCAAGATGTCCTTCAGTAGGCAAAGGGTAAACAGTATCACATCCAGACAATGGAATATTATTTAGTGCTACAAAGAAATGGGCTCTAAAAACATAAAAAGACATGGATGAAACTTAGATGCATATTACTAAGGGAAAAAAGCCAATGTGAAAGGCTATATTCCAATCCTATGATATTCTGGAAAAGGCAAAACCAAAGAAACAGTAAAAATCAGTGACTGCCAGATGTTGGAGGTAGGGAATGGGATGAATAGGTGGAGCACAGAAGAATTTAAGGACAACGAGAATACTCTGTATGATACTATAATGATGGATACATGTCATTACACATTTCTCCAAACCCACAGAATATACAAAACCAAGATTTAACCCCAGAGTAAACTACGGACTTTGGGTGATTATAACATGTCAGGTTCATGAGTTATAACAAATGTACCCTCTCGTGAAGAATGCTGATAATGGGGGAGGTTTTGCACATGTGAGGGCAAGTAGTACATGGCAAATCTCTGTACCCTTCTCTCACTTTTGCTGTGAACCTAAAACTTCTGTTAAAAAAAAAAGAAATCTTTAAATATATATACATACACACATATACACATATACAGATATATTCATTCTATGAGTTACTACCAAAAGCAAAGCTCATTTAGCCATATGAAGTACAAACTAAAGTCTTACCATACCACCATACCACTATCCCATAAACATACACATACTTAACACCTAAATTCTGTAATGTCAGACAGGCTTAATTATAAGCTTCATTCAGTCCTCTGACTGTAACTTTTTTTTAAGTTGAAAAGAAAGCATAACACAAGCAAGACAGAAAGAAAGAGAGAGAGAAGGAGGGAGGGAGGAAGGAAGGAAGGAAGGAAGAAATTAGACTACAGGTGACATAATGAGATGGTTTATTTAAAAGCAAATGTAAATAGATGTCTACACCAGTACTGTGATAAGTTATAAATATAATGTAATATCTACAGTAACCCCTAAAAATCTATAAAGAAATGTACTCAAAACCACTATAAATAAAAATGGAATTCTAAAAAACATTCAAGTAACCCATAAGAAGAAAACAAAAACAACAAAAATCAACAGAGAAAAGAAACATAAAACAAATAATAAAATGACAGGCTCAAGCCATAACATTTACATTAAATGTAAATGGTCTAAATATATTAGGACTGAATCTAGCAGAATGGATAAAAAAATCTCTGCATCTAGAAGAAACTCACCTCAAATATAATTATTCAGTAATTCACCTAACAAGGAAACAAAGTTCACTAAAAATGCAGAAAATTCTCATGATACATTTAACAAACTTTACACGGCAGCATACAATTGCAGAAAAATGCATTCTTTCTCAAACACAAATATTTCAAAATTTAACTAACCACCAGGTAACAGTGCAAATATCATATTCAAAGGAATAAAACACAAAGTATTTTCTGACAACAATGTAATTAAAACAGAAATCAACAACAGAAAGACAACAAGAAAATCCCAATGTCCAAGTAATAAGTTTACTTCTAAATAACCCACAGGCCTAAGAAAAACTATAATGAAAGTTAGAAATTCTTTTGAACTAAGGAATAACAGAATACCATACTAAAATCATTAGATGCAAATGGCCTTAAATCCCTATATTAGGAAAAAAAAAAGTCTGCATAATAATATGCACATCCGGGCACCTGGGTGGCTCAGTCGTTAAGCGTCTGCCTTCAGCTCAGGTCATGATCCCAGAGTCCTGGGATCGAGCCCTGCATCGGGCTCCCTGCTCAGCAGAAAGCCTGCTTCTCCCTCTCCCACTCCCCCTGCTTGTGTTCCCTCTCTCGCTGTGTCTCTCTCTGTCAAATAAATAAAATCTTTTAAAAAAAAATAAATAAATAATATGTACATCCAAGTTAACAAATTAGAAAAGGAACAATAAAATAAAACCAAAAAAAGTGGAACAGTAGAAACTGTAAAGAGCATAAATTAGTAAAATGGGAAGCAAAAATAAAGTAGAAAACAGGGCGCCTGGGTGGCTCAGTCGTTAAGCGTCATCCTTCGGCTCAGGTCATGATCCCAGGGTCTTGGGATTGAGTCCCACATCGGGCTCCCTGCTCAGCAGGAAGCCTGCTTCTCCCTCTCCCACTCCCCCTGCTTGTGTTCCTGCTCTCGCTATCTTTAAAAAAATAAATTATAATAAAATCATTTAAAAAAAAAAAAAATAAAGTAGAAAACATACAATGACAATAGGTGGTTCTTTCAGATAGACTCATAAAATTGATACATCCCTGGCAAGACCTGATCAAGAAAAAAAGAGGAAAAGACAAAGCAGCAATAAGCAGAGTCAGGAATGAAAGATATCACTAAAAACTCTGGGGGCATTCAAAACATTATTAAAACCATTATGCCAATAATTTGAAAATTTAGATGAAACAGACAACTCCTAGAAAAAGTATAACATGTCACAGGTGATATTTATAACAAAAACTGAGTAAGTGTAACTGTTGTATAACAGTTATTCTGTTATTTTAGAACAGAATAACTGAATAAGCATGTAAGAGTTGCAGTAAGTCAATCAATAGTTTAAACCTTTCTGCAAGCAAACAACAAATCCAGAGATTCTTCAGTAAAATCTTTAAACATTCAGCAAAGATATCCTTCCTAGACTATACAAATTCTTCCAGAAAATACAAAAGGGTACATTCCCCAATTCACTTGATTAAAGTAACAATCTTTATAGCAAAGCTGGACAAGATCAGTGTAAGAGAAAACTTATAGCACAATGTCACTAATGAAAATAGATGCAAAATCCTAAACAAAGTATCAGCAAACCAAACACTATAGAAGAGGATATACACCATGGCCCCGTTTGGTTTACACAAGGAATACAAGTAGGGCAAACAACCATCCTGGTGGGGTTTCCTAGAATGCAGAATGTTCAGTGATAAAACTAGAATACACCTAGGAAATCAGGATGGTTGATCACCTTAGGTGCAAAGTGGATAGGCCCTTTAATATTAAACCAATGTATTATTCACATTAACAGAATGAAAAAAAAAAAGTAAATATCACCTCAGATGCACAAAATTTTTGGAGAATACTCAATCCCCACTCATGATTACAGGGGAAAAAAGTTCTTTTAGGAACCTGGGAAAAGAAATTTACTTCCTTGAAAGATAAAAAGTACCTACAAAAAAACCTCCAGAAAACATCATACCTAATGGTGACACGTCGAAAGCTTTCACTTTGAGATCAGCACCAAGACTAGGATGCCCCGCTATCACCACTTCTATTCATCATTGTACCGGATGTCCTAGCCAGCAGAGTAAGACAAGAAAAATAAATAAAAGATATAAGGATCATAAAGAAAGAAACTAAACTCTTATTATTTGCAGATGACGATGTGTATACAGAAGATATAAAAGAATCTACAAATAAATTATTAGAATTAATGAGAACTTAACAAGGTTGCTGGGTACAAAAAAAAATTATCTATAAAAATCAACTGTATTTCTATATACCAGCAACAAACAGTAAGAAACGGAAATCGAAGACACAGACGTTATTTATAATAGTATAAAAAAATGATGAAGACCTAAGACCTAAAATCTAAAACAAAGGTGTATAAGAATAAATACTCTGAAAAATATCAAAATTTTGAAAGACATTCTTAAGGACCTAATTATAAACAGAGAAATACCACATTCATGGGTCAGAAGACTCAATATTGTATATAGATATATTCTCCCAAATTGATCTTTGGAGTCAAAGTAATTCCAATAAAAATCACAGCAGGTTTACCATGAAAATGTGCCAGGTGGTTCTAAAATGTATATAGAAATAACAAGAGCCATAAATAGCTAAGAATTTGCTAAAGAAGAACAGTAACTTAAAGTTCTAGTATTTAATACAATGTAGTTCTGCCAAAAAGACAGACAAATAGACCAGTGAAGCAGAAAAGAGAGCCTAGAAATGGACACTCAAATATACAGCCTAGAAATGGACCCTCACATATACGGACACATTATGCATGACAAAGCTGGTGCTTGAGAGCAATAGGAAAAGGATGGACTTTTTAATTAAGGATGCTTGGACAAGTGATAGATATCTATATGAAAAGTTGCCTATCCCTCACATTATACACAATAATAAATTCCCAAGCAGATTATAATCTTAATGTGAAAGATAAAAAAAATAAAGTTTCAAGTAATTAATATGGCAAAATGTCTCCATGACCTCAGGTGGGAAATTCTTTACCTAACACAAAAAGCACTAATTATAACAGAAAAGACCAATAAATTTAACTCTTTTAAAAACAGAAACTTCTATTCATCAAGTTACATCATTAAGATAATGAAATAAGCAGCCCAATCAGATGAAGAAAATATTTGCTGAAGATAGAGATAGATAAATAGATAGGACAAAGAATTTTTCAACAAACCATTAAGAATATCAACTAAGTACAAAAGATGCAAAAAGCTTTAAACAGTTACTTTACACATACACAAAAAATCCAAATGGCCAACACAGTATGCTCAACCTCATTAGTCATTAGGGAAATGCAAATTAAAACCGCAAAGAAACAGCAATCCCAAGATCAGCTAAACTGAGAAAGTCTATTGTGATACCAAGTATTGGCAAGAATACAGTGCAAAAGGAACACGCATACAACACCTGTAGCAAGAGTAACTAATACAGCTACTTAGAAAAACAGTTTGTTATCTACTAAAGATGAAGATATATATGTCCTAGGACTCATCAATTCCACTCCTACATACATACCATAGATATATATGCATACATACACCTGGGTACATATACAAGATAGTAGCACTGTTTGTGAATAGGCCAAAACTGAAAAAAAACCAAAAGTCCATCAACCACAAAACTGGGGTATATTCATTTAATAAAATACTATACACAAAACTAATCAACGATAGCCATATATAACAATATGGATGAACCTTAACATTGAGTCAGAGAAGGTAAGAACAAAACAAACATTATAAGCTGCAGAAATAAATATATTGAAGTTTAAAAAAGCAATTTATAAATACTTAGGTATCAAAATAATAAAGGAAAACAGGAAGGTGATAAATATCAGAATACTGACCACCTAAGGCACAAGGGAGAAAGCTATAATCTGGAAAGGTTAGGCAGGAACACTGGGAGTCCCAACAATAATCTGACTGTTAAATCAGGATGGCGGTTACATGGACGGTCACTCTACCATAAATCTTTAAACTGTAAATTTGTTTTATGGACTTTTCTATGTTTTATTTCATATAAAAACACTGTAAAATTAGCTCACTGGAATTCCAAACAGAACCAAAAGGAAACCAAGACTTCTCAAAACTACCCTATTACAGTAAACAGGTACCACAAATGTCCAGAAGTGTATTTTAATATTAAATCAAATTAAATGTAAGACAATTGTTTAAATGCTAGTACAAATTTGGCTTTTACATGAAACCCAAAGCTCCTTTGGTCAATCAGACCATGAAGAAAGAATAACATTTTCATTTAAATACATATACTTATTAAATGCTGTGGTAGGCAGAATCTAAGATAGCCTCCAAAGATTCCCACTTAGTATTCACACACTCATTAATTCCCTCTCTTGGTGTGGGCTGGACTTAATGATTTGCTTCTAATGACCAGAAAACAGCACATGTGTGGATGTAACTTCCAAGGTTAAGTTATAAAAATTATATAACTGCTATCTTCAAAATGCTCTTTCTCACTTGCTCCCTTTGAGAGAAGCCAGCAGCCATGTAGAAAGCTAACTATGGAGAAGCCCATGTGGCAAGAAATTGGTATCTCTATCTAGTAGCCAGTGGGTGAGCTTGGACGGGTTCCTATCCTGGTCAAACCTTGAGGTAACTGCTGCCCTGCGCAACACCTTGAACGTAGCCTGGTAGAAACTCTGAGCCAAGGCACTCAATTACATCGCACCATAATTCCTGACCCAAGATATTAAATGTTTCTTTTTTAAGTCATCAAATTCGAGCATAACGTGTCACACAATAATAGATAACTAATGCAAATGCCTACTATTATGTGCCCTTCTCTTAATATTTGAAAAAGAGTCAGTAGGGGAAAATAACTCAAAAATTAAATGTAGGGTTTTTTGGGGTTTTTTTAAGATTTTATTTATTTGACAGAGAGATAGAGAGCACAAGCAGGCAGAGAGACAGGCAGAGGGAGAGGGAGAAGCAGGTTTCCCTCTGAGCAGGGAGCCCGATGCGGGGCTCAATCCCAGCACCCTGGGATCGTGATCCGAGCCGAAGGCAGATGCTTAACCTACTGAGCCACCCAGGCGCCCCTGAATGTAGGGTTCTAATAGCCCAAAAAGGACTAGCAAGATGTGATATTGAAGTAAATAAGTATGTTAAATCTGAAAAGCAGATTTAACTTCTTAGATTGGTATATATCAATATCTAAACCAACACTCATCATAACCTCAATAAAAATTAAGTCTAAGATCACGAAGTTAATTTCCAATGTCTGAATGCTAATCTTAGGAAAATAAATTCAAAAGTAGTAGTTTGCCTCCTGCTCAGTCTATATTTTGCTTGAATAAGTTCAAGTATAAATTATACAACAGGAGATAAGACCTCTAACAACTACATTCATTTCGAGGATTAAGCATGCAAATACTTTATAATATATGCAAAACATATAATCATTCACTTCATTCTGTCTGTACTAAATTATGAGGTATTAATCAACTAATTTCCTAAAATAAAGTGTTTTTTTAATTATTTATTTGAGAGAGAGAGAAAACGTGCACACAAGTGGGAGGAAGGGGGTGAGGAGCAGAGGGAGAGGGAAAGAGAATCTCAAGCAGGCTCCACACCCAGGAAAAGCCTGTCCCACCTCGTTCTCACAACCATGAGATAATGACCTGAGATGAAATCCAGAGTCAGACACTTAAATGACTGAGCCACCCAAGCACCCCTAGACTAAAGTTTATTATGATTACATAGCACTACTGTACCTGACTCCAATTATGAGGAAATTTATGAAATTCAACGTAATTTTTAAGTTTTTTGTAAAAATTGTAAATTTTTAAAGTCTGTTAACCTAGCACTAAATTTTCAAATTTGTAAACTTTGTTAACCTAGCTCCTCGGAGTCTCTTGTATAATTAAACCTGAAATACTCAAAATCACTCAATCCTGGGTACATTAAAAAAAGAAAACCAAAAGGTATTAATGACAATATAATCAGTGCACAAAAAAGGCACCAATATTCTGAAGTACTTAGAACTAGTGCATTTCTCGGTTAAATTGCCTACCATTAGAAAATATGGTTCATGGGGGGAAAAGAAATCATCCAATCACAAGGATCAAACTAAAGTTAAGCTGTAAAATTCTACAGCACAATTAACCCAGACATTTAATGACAAAAATATAGAAACACTGATACTAAGAGCTATGTGATCAAACACAGTATCTTAGAAGGTATTAGTCAAGGCCATCAGCCACCACATCAGAGAGAGGACAAATTCCTATCACAAGGAAGAGTCACTTACTAGGAAACAACCCTCTATTGATCTCTCTCATTTCAGAACATGCTGTCATAGCTTTTGTTCCAAATTATCTTTTCAAGGATGTTTCTACAGCAAATACCCTGGCAAGACAGAAATAGTGACTTTTTCCAGGACAGAGGGCAGATTTGTTTTCTGATCAATATGATAAAAAAAGTATCTCCCTGAAGGGCAAAGACTAGACAGGTTTTCCAGCAGACCCCTTTAAAAGACTGGGATTTCCTAAGCTCAGGGCTCCTTAGTTGTTACATAAATCCACTTTATGTGCACCATTCACCTGAGCCCATCTCTACGTCGCCCCTGTGGGGCTTGAGGGCCAGAGAAACAGGCAAATGTGCAGCAGCTGTGCCAGATGTGCCATAATAAAGTCCTCTATCTCCAGCCCATAAGTCCCATGGAACTGACAGCACAAATGAAACTGTGACAGGCTAACTTGTCAGCTTGCTAGGAAGGAATTAATCTCAGAATCTTCAGTTTCTTTTTTAGAGTTACATGCTGTATCCTTATTACCAGAGAGTTTTTGAATCTAACAATTTTTTTGCAAGCATTAATAGATCCCTAGGAAAGCAATGAAAAACCTCAGGGGCTAACAAAAACCTTAAATAATGCAGGACACAGATAATGATGAGCCATTTAATTTAACCCCCAGACATCCTCATGTTTGGACTGTACACTTAATTGAGTCATTTATTCATTCATTATCAGGTAATTTCTCATGTCCTTAATCCCACTTTCAATGAAGTTTCAAAGTCTAAGGCAGAAAGAAGCATATGGAACTACTGCAAAACAATTTCACATTCTATTTTAAAGTTGGGAGGTATATATGGAATATGAAAAACCATCACTTTTCCAAAGAATTTTCTGTAACAAAAAGATGTTGAGTGTACATATTAATAATTTTATTTCCAGATATAACATTTTCAGCTTTGCTACTCAAAGTGTACTCTCCAAGGACCAAAAGTATCATCACCTGAAACTTGCTAGAAATGCAGATTATGGGGCTCTGAAACATACACCCTTAATCAGAACTTGGATTCTAACAAGATCTTCAGGTGATTCTTATGTATACCAAAGTTTAAAAAGTACCTACCAACAAAGAAAAAAAAAAAATCGAGAGGAATAAATTTTACACATGATCTTAGCCAAAAGGCCAAGAAGCAATAGAGAGGAATAAATTTTAAATGTATAGTGAAGATAATGTTTTTTGTTAATAGACATATTAAAATCACAATTATTAGCTCAGCAGAACTTAAGGATAAGAGAAAAAGTCATAAACCCTATAAAGAATATTTAGCTATTAACAATATCATAATACAGAAAAATCCAACTTGAACTAAGAAAAAATTAAAAAAGACATCATGAATAATCAAAAAAAGGGGAAATATCAAACTAAGATAATGTAAAGGTTCTGACAATGCACACTAACAGTACTTCATCAAAATAAAAACATCTCTCATGTTTTTATTTTCAAAGGTAATAGACAGCCTAGAACTTAGCACATTATAGACATTACATACATTTTTTAAATGACTAAAAAAACAACCTAATTAGACAACTTAAAATAAAAATATAAGATTTGTGACAGTTAGGAATTTAAATATATAAACTGCTTTCAAAGTTATATTAGCATTCTCCCCATAGCACAGGATTTTTGCCTTTTATTTTCCCATATTTTGTACAAGTGTGAAATGACTAAGGAATTTTATGAACATTAAATTAAAACATTCTGATAAGATTATTAATAAAATAAATTATCTTTTCGCTATCCTTCATGTCTTATACTTTCCAGGTTCTAAATAGATAGCTATATTTTTACTTGCATTTTCCTCCAGTATGCATTTTTGCCATAAGAAAAATTTGCAACACTCTCTACTTAAGACTTTATTATCTGAAGTTTCCTAAATTCTCTTTTCAGGGTGAAGGGTAGGCTGTCATATGATAATTCTATTTTCTATTTTTTTATCACTTTGAGGTAAGTCATTGTATTCAATCCTACAAAAAACTTTTCAGCACATCTCCAAAAAGGGATTTTTAAAATATCAAGTTCTAAGGTAAAAGAAGTTAAAATAACAAAGAGTTAGAAAACTGCCTACAACTCAAATGCTTTTTAAATGTTTAAATAAACTTTTTAGCACGAAATGCCTTTACAAAAATGGGGGGAAATGGGAATAGTCAGCAACAGTAAATGAAACGTTATGTAAAAGATACAAAATAATATACCTCTCTCTTATTTCTTCTTGCAACCTTGAGGAATTCCATAAGGATCTGTAGTTGGGCTGCATGTGATTCCTATAATAGAAAATTATAATTGTTCTTTTAAAAATATAACTACGAGTTCAAAGTTTTCTTTAACACCACAGTATAACCAGTATGAAGCAAATTCATGAATCCATTTAAGTTAGCCTATTACTTCTATTTAATCAGTTTTCCCGTTTACTAACTGGCATTTTTAAAAGCAAGCCATTTTCAGAGTGCCTGGGTGGCTCAGTTGGTTAAGCCTCTGCCTTCAGCTCTGGTCATGATCCTGGGGTCCTGGGATGGATCCGGGAATCAGGCTATCTGTTCAGCAGGGAGTCTGTTTCTCCTTCTGCCCCTCCCCCCTACATGTGCTCTTCCTCTCTCTCTCCTCTCTCTGAAATAAATAAAATCTTAAAAAAAAAAAAAAAGGCAAGCCATTTTCCCCAAAACTAAAACTAAATTGTAAGAAACAGGTGTTTTAAATTACATTCCTCATCTACCATGCTGAAAAAACTATTTACGTGAAAATAGCAATTCTGTTATCTGTCCTAGCTTTTTCTTCCAACCAAGCTAACAGAACATCAAGACAAAAATCACAGTGGAATCAACATAGTTCCTAGATACTAAGATCACTTTCTCCATAAGAATTTCATTTCCAAGAAAATAAGAAGCATAATAAATGGGAAGGAATCCATACCTTTCAGAAATTAAACTTACTATTTGTGGTTATTACCTACTTACACAGATGTGAGAATTAATATATTTCCATAGAAAACTTCAGTCAAAATCAAACATTTAAAAACAAATCTTTTAATATAATGGAGTGGAGGGAGAAGTAAATAACCCAAATTGGTAAGTGAAACAAAAATGTAACAGATAAAAGATAATTATAAGCTTGACATTTTCTGGATATAAAATATAAAATTGCAAATATTTATCTTTTACTGTTAAAATTCACACAAAGAACCAAGGAATTCCAGGTGAACCTGATGAATGAATATATGTAAAAGAGTATCAAAGCTAAAAATGGAATGAGATGGCTTATAAGCAAAGGTAACTCTGATTTCTTATATATTTGAAAAGAAGAATAACAATGCCCAGTAAATCACTTCCAAATCAAACAAAAATAAATAAATAACAAAGATTAATAAATTTTCATTTACCTTGCTATGCAACAGAATTATCTGGGGCATTTGTTGAAATAAACACAGGGACAGGAATCTTTGTTTAACAAGTCCCCAGATGATAAGAATAAGCCAGTCAAAATTTGGAAAATCACTAAGATATTACACATACCACAAAGGCATGGCCATCCCACTACCAGAGTCTATCCCCTCTGAGGAGAAGGAATCTTTATATTTAAAGGTAAGAGGCAAAATAGGTCAATGAAATGTTTAAGTCAAGACAATAAGGACAAGGGAGAACAAATATGAAGTGACAATCACATTAGGATATTCCAATTAACATAACTGAATTAATGTTTCACAACTGAATAAACTTATAAAACACAGTATCATGAAGATTTAAAAGTGATGCGCTGGCATCTCGCAAAACAAACTGGTATTTATTGGACCTCAGACATACCTGAAAAGTTAAACTATCACACAGAACAAACTGACAGGAGCTCTGTGTCCCAACAATGATGAAAAATATCCTCTGCATCTTTTTTGAGATTTCTTTACACTGATTATCTATAACTGTCTACAGATTATTTGGTTGAGAGCAGAGACCACATCTTTATACAAAAAGGAACATACACAGCTAACATTGTTAATTCATTTGCAAAGGATGTGCACAAACTACCTTTAAAATGCTAATTTTGAATACTTCATTTTAGCCTATCAACTATGACATGTAAATAAGAATGCAACTGACTTGTAGAAAGAAGGGGGAAAAAGCCCCCCAAGCCTCAAGGTCAAAGGAAAACTAGGACCAACTAAGTACACTTGGAATTCAATTTAGCAAATGGCATCTCTTCTGCAATTTAATCTTCTTTAAAGGAATAATTTCAAGAAAGGAGATAAATGGCAAATTTCTGAAACTATAATTGCATATGTAAATATAAAAGTACATAAAAGAAACAATAGACGATTAAAAAAGAAAATGCTTAAAAATGGGAAGAATATAGCCAATTTTATCAAAATAAAATAGCCATATAATGTTTTGTTAGAACTGTCTCAAAAATTGAACAGCAAAGTAATCCTTTAAATAAGTCATTTAACCCACTACTAAAAGTAAAGTATAAGTTAATTCTCTAATCATTTCTTACAATTGCCAAAGCTTCCATAAATGATATGATCATTTAGCCTAATTATCTCATTTTCAGATGAGGAAACTGGAATAAAAGTGAAAAGAAACATTTAAGAAAAAAAGAAGAAAGAAGAAATATATTTAGACTCTTATTCTCCACCCTTAGTGCTCTGCAATATAGCAAGTTTTATCACATTTGTCCCATCTGGTTTACAGTCAATTGTCTCAAAAGTGACCATGTATGCCATCTGAAAAGGAATATGCTTCAATTTTTTATTAAACATTGCTTTTCTGTATTTTTTAATCTTTTCTGCAATTAACTTTTTTATTCTAAAAATCAGATAAGATTATCTCTACTATGAAAACAGAAGCAACTGCTTGATTACAGCCCAATACAACTAAACATGTGAATTGTATCATTAACTCTTCATGTCCCAATTCCATATCTTTCTGATACTGGCTTCTAGATAACTTTCCAGCTGGGTAAAAATATACTGCTCAGACCTATGAGAAGATCTAGTCTAACTAACCTTTATATATTTTACTATAAATGAATAATATGGCCCTTATGAGCTTAGTTACTATGAGTTCATCTTCCCAAGAAGAGTTCACTTTAAGTAGATTCTCAACAGGAGGGCAACTGGAATTTTGAGGGAAGAAATGTTTCCATTCCTTCCTTGAGGGAGGACTTTCCAAGTAGAACAATGCAGACATATTATTTAGGAATAAGAAGTAAGTAAAAACAAAAGTTTGCTCCGAGGAGTTAATATTAAGGAGAAGGAGTAATGTAACTGAGGACTGCTGATTTTTTGCTATAAACCTTGTTTAAGATCATTTGACTTTGTAAATTAGGAGAATATTTTACTTAGCTTTTGTTTTTCAAAGGAAGGAAAAAGCAAAGAGGAGCAGGGGAACAAGAAAAAACAAAAGACAAGATAAAACTTCCCAGGTATGTCAGGAAGTCAAAAGTTCTAGGATTATAACCCAAAAACCCTGTAAAATCTTATGAATGTCTCCCCTACTTGGCTTCAGATTTTTAATCTATAAAATAAGAAGGCAAAATTTCACAAATGAGTCATATTGCATATCTTACACAAATGTTACTTTGATCTGATAATTTTTCTCTGTATCAATACATAGTTTCCTTAAAACTGTCAAAAAAATTCTAAAGGATATGCACTTCTGGTATTATGATTGGCTACAACAGCTATCAACAGCTGAGGATACATGTAGGTAGGCCTTCCTTTTTTTTTTTAAGATTTTATTTATTTATTTGATAGAGAGAGAGAGAGAGACAGTGAGAGAGGGGAACACAAGCAGGGGGAGCGGGAGAGGGAGAGGCAGGCTTCCCGCGGAGCAGGGAGCCTGATGCGGGGCTCGAGCCCAGGACCCCGGGATCAAGACCTGAGCTGAAGGCAGACGCCTAACAACTGAGCCACCCAGGGGCCCCACCACATGTAGACCTTTCAAAGCATATGTAGACACAGAGTTTAAAGGGAATTAATTCCCAAATTCTCAACCTTCAATATTTGTCTTCCTAAAACTGATCGTTCATCAGACATCATTCCATTTCTAAATTCGAACCTCTTCTTTCAAAATTTCTTTTCATTCTCTAAAGAAGTTTAAAAAGGGATGGTAGGTGGGAGAAAGATGTATCTTTTACCCACCCTGAAATTTATCTTGATACAGTGTCTGGGGTATGAAAGTCTCTAGAAGAGCAAAATAAATAAATAAAATACTGCTGCTTAAAAAAGCTTATTACGGGGCGCCTGGGTGGCTCAGTCGTTAAGCGTCTGCCTTCGGCTCAGGTCATGATCCCAGGGTCCTGGAATCGAGCCCCGCATCGGGCTCCCTGCTCAGCGGGAGGCCTGCTCCTCCCTCTCCCACTCCCCCTGCTTGTGTTCCCTCTCTCGCTGTGTCTCTGTCAAATAAATAAAATCTTTAAAAAATAAAAAATAAAAATAAATAATAAAAAAAATAAAAAAGCTTATTACTTTAAGTAAAGACTAGATAACAAAGCTTTTTATAAAAACAACAAATCTGGGGGCATCTGGGTGACTCAGTCAGTTAAGCATCTAACTCGTGATTTCGGCTCAGGTCATGATCTCATGGGTACTGAGATTGAGCCCAGCAATCAGTGGGGAATCTGCCTGAGATTCTCTCCCTCAGCCTCTCCCCCAACACGCATGCACTCTCTCTCAAATAAATAAATAAATATTATTTTAAAAATAACAAATCTTCTACAAACTAATTACTCTTACGTAAAGACTAGATAACAAATCTTTTTATAAGTCAAGTAATTTCCAGTTCTTTGCATTGAAAACAATAAAGATTATGAACCAAAAACTGACAGCTGGAAGAAAAATTTTTAAATCCATAATCAGGGGTGCCTGGGTGGCTCAGTCGTTAAGCGTCTGCCTTCGGCTCAGGTCATGATCCCAGGCATCAGGCTTCCTGCTCAGCGGGAAGCCTGCTTCTCCCTCTCCCACTCCCCCTGTTTGTGTTCCCTCTCTCGCTGTGTATCTCTCTGTCAAATAAATAAATAAAATCCTTTAAAAATAAATAAATAAATCCATAATCATATTAGTAAATTAATATACCTCTCTGCATTGCAAAGGTTTTTATTTTGAAAATTTTTTAATAGGGATGCCTGGGTGGCTCTGTCAGTTAAGCGTCTGCCTTTCAGCTCAGGTCATGATCCCAGGGTGCTGGGATCAAGTCCCACATCGGGCTCCTTGCTCAGCGGGAAGCCTGCTTCTCCCTCTGCCCGCCTACTCCCCCTGCCTGTGCTCTCTCTGTCTCTCTCACTCTCTGACAAATAAATAAAATCTTTAAAAAAAAAAAATTTTTTTAATAAAAATTGTTAAATAGAAAATACAAACACCCAATTAATAATTAAATGTAAAGAACATAAATGAGCCCCTGAAACAATTTCAGAAAACATGTGCTTCAAAATACATGAGGAATAGGAGCACCTGGGTGGCTCAGTCAGTTAAGCACCTGCCTTTGGCTCAGGTCATGATTCCTGAGTCCAGAGTCCCTGGATCAAGGCCTGCATCAGGCTCCCTGCTCAGCAGGGAGTCTACTTCTCCCTCTCCCTCTGCTCCTCCCCTCACTCATGCTCTCTCTCTCACTCTCTCCCTCAAATAAAATCTTTAAAAAAAAAAAAGAGGAATATTTATAAAAAGTGACAATATAAATAGTACATAGAATAAGCAACTAAAATTTCAAAGAACTGGTATATACAGACACATTCACAATACAAAATACTTAAATTAAAAAATAGTGACCAATACTCTTCAGATTACAATGTAAAAGGTTACTCCCACAGTAACAATAAAAAAAGGGATAAGCTAAAAAGTAAAATACTACAGTTGACCCTAAACAGCACAGGAATTAGGGACACCGACCACCAGCACAGTCAAAAATCCACGTGTAACTTTCAACCCTCCAAAAATTTAACTACTAATAGCCTACTGTTGACCAGAAGCCTTATTTATAACATAGTCGATTAACAGAGTTTGCATATGTATTATATACTGTATTCTGTATAACTGTATTACAATAAAGTAAGCTAGAGATAGCAAAATGTTTTTTTTTTAAATCACAAGAAAAATACATGTATAGTATTTATTTTTAAAAACCTGTCTATAAGTGGACCTGCACAGTTCAAACCCATGTTGTTCAAGGGTCAACTATACACTTTAAGTCAATGGACTGAAACTGAAGCAACAACTGAACCCCAACTCAGCTAAATTCCTGATTAGGCCAGAAATCAATCTCTTATCCTTGCTCCCTGAAAATGGAAAAGGCAAGACCTTTCTGGAAGATAGTATTAACTACTATAGTCTCTATACCAATTCTGAATACAGAATGTCTAAGCTACAATTTAAAAAATTAAAAAACATGCAAAGAAGGTGGAAAGTCAAAAGAAAAAACAGGCAAAAGAATGAAATTAACAGATGATCCAAATGCTGGAATGGGCAAAAAGGACTTTAAAACATTACTAAAAATTATTAAGGAATTAAGAGGAAAAGTAGACAAAACAAGTGAAAAAATGAATTACAGAAAAGAAATTGAAAGAACAAAATGTAAATCTTTGAAATGAAGAATACAGGGGTGTCTGGCTGGCTCAGCCAGATGAGCATGTGCCTCTTGATCTGAGGGTCATGAGTTCCAGCCCCACACTGGGTGTAGAGATTACTTAAATAAATAAACATTGAAAAAAAAATGAAGAATACAAAGACCGAAATAAAAAAACATTGGATGGGGTTAGGAGCAGACTGGACAAGCTGAGGAAAGAAATAATGAACTCAAAGACAGTCCAATATAAGTTATTTATACCAATTCGTAGAGAGAAAGGAATAAAAAGAGAACACCAGAAATATGTAGGATAATATAAAACATTCTAACATATAACTGGAATACTAGAGGAAAAGGAAAGCATAAGGCTGAATAAACCTTCACAATGCTCAAAGAACAGATCCTCTGGTACTGTAAAACAAACAGGATAAATATTTTTTTTAATAAAACCAAAAACTATCAGTCAAACTACAGAAAACCAATGTCAAAAAGAGTATCTCTAAAAAAAAAAAAAGAGTATCTTAAAAGCAACTAGAGAGAAAAAGGCTATACTATCTTTAGGGAAAGAATAGTAAGAATGACTGCTAATTTCATCAAAAATAAAGAAGCAAAAAGATAATGAAAAGTACTAAAAAGAAAAAAAAATAACTAGACTTCCATAGAGAACAGAACTATCAGCTCTGCAAGAAATAGTTAAAAAAGTTATATTGACAAAAGGAAATGAGCCAGATGCCAGCTCAGATATGCAAGAAAAAAATGAAAACATCTAAAAGGGTAAATATTGGACTTAAAGAGGGTTTTTTATTTTTCTGGGGGTTTTTTGCATCGTATCTTCAAAAGGCTATTAACTATTGGGGCACGTGGGTGGCTCAGTCGGTTGAGCAGCTGCCTTCGGCTCAGGTCATGGTCCCAGGGTCCTGGGATCGAGCCCCGCATCGGCTCCCTGCTCTGCGGAAGGTCTGCTTCTCCCTCTCCCACTCCCCCTACTTGTGTTCCCTCTCTCCTGTCTCTCTCTCTGTCAAATAAATAAATGAAATCTTTAAAAAAAAAAAAAAAATAGAAACAAAAGGCTATTAACTATTTAAAGCAAAAACAACTATTTAGTGTGATTTATAACAGTTAATCACAAAAAGCAGGATTTTGGTAAACTGAATTATTGTGAACTTTACATTTTCCATAAAATAGTACATATTCAGTATTGACTATGAATACATCATCCTTGAGGTGGCATACTATAAACTCAAGGTTAGCTATAAAAAGTATTTTATAATCTTTAGAGAAACCACTAGAAATACAATTTTAAAAGTATGTGAAGAATAGAGAAGATAAAATGTAATATTAACATGGAGAATCCTAGAAACTTAATTTCTAACGAAGGCAAGAAAAGAGGAATACAGAATAAGGAATATATGGAAAAATAGAAAATACCAAAGTGGCAGACCTCAAACCTCACCATATCAATAATTGTATTATATTAAAATGAACTTAAGAACTTGAATTAAATGAGTTTATTAGAGTGTGTTTAAAAAAAGAAACTCAGGACACCTGGGTGGCTCAGGCAGTTGGCTCAGTCTGCCTTCGGCTCGGGTCATGATCCCAGGGTCCTGGGATGGAGTCCCACATTGGGCTCCCTGGGAAGCCTGCTTCTCCCTCTGCCTGATGCTCCCCCTGCTTGTGCTTGCTCTCTCTCTGACAAATAAATATATAAAATCTTTAAAAAAAATAATAAATAAAAAAAGAAACTCAACTACATACTATTAAAGAGACACATTTTAAAACACAAGGACAACGATGGAATAAAGTAAAAAAACGAAGAAGGATATACCACAGAAGCTCTAATCATAACTAAGCTACTGAGGCTATATTAACATCAAAAAATATAAAAGCAGACTTCAGAACAAAAAATATTTCCAGCAATAAACATACACAATTCATAATGGTAAAGGGGATAGTATGTCCAGAAGACATTACAATCCTAAACATGTCTTCAAAATACATTAAGCAAAAAATCACAATTAATGAAAAATAGACAAAATTGTATTTTTAACAAACCCCTATCAGTATATAGAAATAAAATATATGACAAAATATAGTACAAAGGCCATGAGAGAGGAAATGAAGTATATTATTGTAAGATTCCTATAATACAGATGAAGGATATTACTCAAAGGTAAATGTAACAACAATTATATTAAAAACCCAAAAGCGGGCGCCTGGGTGACTCAGTTGGTTGAGGGTCTGCCTTCAGCTCAGGTTGTAATCTCAGGGTCCTGGGACTGAGTCTTACATCAGGCTGCTCCCTGCTCAACGGGGAATCTGCTTCTCTCTCCGCTCTCCCCTCCCCCCATATTCTCTCCCTCTCTCTTTCTCTCTCTCAAATAAATAAAATCTAATAAAAACAAAACAAAACAAAAGCAACCACTAGGAAACAAAACAGAAACTTACCATGATAAACCCACAAAGCAAATAAAATGGAATCAAGAAAAATACCCAATCTAAAATCATATAAATCATGTTCTCTGACCACAATACAACTAAAATTCAATTACCAAAATATCTATTTGGAAAAGTAGCAACATCCAAAACACACACACACACACACACACACACCCATCGGACTACTGTCAGATTGGCAACAGCTAAAAACGAGAAAATACCAGGTGTCTATATAGTACAAACCCAAAGAGCAACCTGGAAATATCTGATAAGTTAAAATGTGCACGTAAATTCTATAAAAAGTAATTTCATTCCTTAAATCACTAAGTGTATATACATGAGCACAAGGAAACATGTATAACAATATTAAATGTAGTAGTGACACAGCTAAGAATTAGGAAGAACATAAATATCCACCATAGGGGAATAGATATGCTCATGCAATGGATTACGATACATAAGTTAAAATGAACTAGATCTACATTTACCAACACAGACCTCAAAAACTAAACAAAGAGGCATGTCAAAAGGGTAACTACAATATGAAACTTTTTATATAAACTTCTTTCAATTTTTTTATTATTTGAGAGAGAGCAAGAGCACGCACACAAGCACACACACAGGTGTGTGCAAGAGAGAGAGGGACGGAATCCCAAGTAGGGTCCATGCCCAGCATAGAGCCTAATTTACTTTACAAAGATTTATTTATTTATTTATTTGAGAGAGAGAGAGAGAGAGAACGAACACATGTGTGCAAGGGGGGGCAAAGGAAGAGAACTGTGGTAATCACTGCACAATACATGTATGTCAAGTCATTATTTATGCTGTATACCTTAAGCTTATACAGTGCTGTATGTCAATTATACCTCAGTAAAACTAAAAGAAAAAAATAAATAAAAGATAAAGCCCCCTCTCCCAAAAAATATGGGAGAAATTTCTACCAGCCTTGCCCCCTCCCAGAATGGGAGAATCATTTTGGTAAGCATAACCTCAACTACTCCCTTCTTCTATAAAGATTCCCATTTGATCAGATGGAATCCAGATCTAAGCTATATTAATAATCCACCCACAGAATTTTTTAAACTGAAATTGGAAAGTCCCTTTTCTTCTATCAAAAACTATAAATGAAGAAAGTACAAATAACCACATTATGTTATAAACATCTGAGAAAAGAAAATCAGACCTGTCTCAAAGAAATAGACACAAGAAGCACCAAAGAAAGATCCAACAACATTCAAGTGCCTGATCTCATCTCCTTATAGTCTCCAGAGAAGCTGGCTATGGTTCCAATCCTCCCAATATTCGGCTGTTAAACTCTTCTTTTTTACGTATGTCAGCTACTCACTCCCTTACCCTGTCAATAGATACCCCCTTTTTGTTTAAGCTAGGTCAGGGGGGAATCTACTTATGCTAAGGTGTGAGTTGCTCCTACTGGATCATATTCAAATCCTAATACATGCAAATTCACTATATTGTTTATAAATATAAACATTTTATATTGTTTATTTACATGAAATAAATGCAATTTTACATTTATTTACATTTTATTACATGAAACAGGATATATTTAGTTCCAGTTCCCATCTTTCTAAATGTCTTTATTTACAGGTGCCACCAACAGATACCTGCTAAAAGGATCTTATGTAGGTAAAAATAATCTCTATTTTCTCTTCCAAAGGGAAGATCGGCAAGGAATATATCCATTAGAAGAAAAATGACCAATGTAATTGTTCCCTATTAAAATGAAACTGTACTTTCTCATGATCTTTCTTATCACTCAGTTTTTCTTAATATAAACTGGCCACTACAACTTATTAAGAAATTTGTCTTTTCTTTTACTTGAAAAAGAGGAATCTGTTAGAAGTGATACCTTGCACATGCTCTTTCTTACTGAATAAAATTGGATGGACTGAGTGACAGATACTACCCTATTATTTTTAAACATTTCTAGATCTATTTCAATGCAATAAAGACCACCACTTAAAATTTTTTAAAGTTCAACTGCCACTTACTGCTTCCAGTTGTTTCTTCTTCTGCACTAGTAATTCCAACATGAGGTTGACATTGGCCAAATCAAGGTTATCTTGATCAGTTCCCAACAAATCCTGAAATATTTGCCATCTGTGGCCATTCTAAAAATGAAGAAACATAGTTAACTTCCTAAAAAGATTGTTTTAGGGAGCCTAAAATATATGTTTAACTGCTTCTTCCTAATATGTTTATTACATAGATATCAAAAATATATTATAATATTCTAACCTACACCTTCCTAGCCAATGGTTCCCCATAGCCTTATTATAAATTAAACACTCTTTCTCCCTTGAATCAATCTAGGTAACAGATACGGAAGGCATATTCAAGACAAATGTTAAGTGAGCACATCTAAAGGTATAATTCCCTTCAAAATATGTGCTTGGGTTTTAATTATTTGTCTAGCCATATTTTCAACTTTGTACTTGGTAAGGTATTAATTTAGGCTCACCTCCCTCAATAATTTAGGACTTATTCTCTTAAATTGAGAATCTTCCAACAGTTTTTCCAAATTACCAACCATAGTTCCACCCTGCCATATAATCCTCCAAATGTCGTGTATTACAAGCCAACTCTGACTCAATGTGATCCCAGAAGACCTTTCAAAAAGATGATCACTAAATTTCAGACAATGCATTAGCAAAGTTCTTTATTAAACAGAATAATCTTCAATTTTCTTTAAAAAAAAATCAATGACATACTAAGCTTTAATATCTAATTAACCAATAAAAACAAATTGAAATTTATTAAAAAATAGTAATAAGAGTTGAAACATACGGTGCTACTCACTGAGTGGTCCAATTTGAACCTCTTTTCCTCAAATCTTTGCTTCTGTTTGAGAATGAGCTCATTCACTGAAAAGAGAAACAAAACAAAAAGTACCTATAATTTGTATTATTGTTAAATGTATCATCTAATTGTTCTGTTTAAATGGGTTCTATTTTCACTTTTAAAAGTCCCCAAATTAAAAAGATGCTAAGCAGAAAATATTAGGTTTTCACTTTATTTCAAATTAGAAAACAATTTTGCCACAAATTCTAATGCTACAACTGCTATTATTACTACTGCTATTACTAAAGGAGAATTCTCTGGAATACGGGCTTCCTCGTATACGTCTCAATGATGACACTATCAGCACTGTGTGAGGCTGCTCCGTCCTCCCCATGGTACCTGGTTGATTCTGTAAGGCAGACACTAAGGATTTTTATTTGTTCTTCTTTCTGTTACTTTCCTACAAATATCATGGCAGATACTGTCAGTTACCTATCCAAAACCATTCCCCCTTTTTTAAAAACATAATTTTTTTCCAAGCCGCATGCTTTCAGAAAAGCTAGGTTTCACCCCAGCCCAATGGTATGATTCTTGACTAACCTAAGCCAATCTAGGCATTCATACCCTTGGCAATAACTGACAATGGGATTAAGGATGTGACCTAGTTTTAACCAATGAAGGGTATGCTGTCCTTCAGAAAGAAATGGATAGGAAGAAAAATTCTTTCCGTCCCTTCATTAAGAGATGATATCTGGAACTGCTCAGAGCCATCCTGCAATCTTGAGGGGATCTAGTCAAAGAACCAATACATGCTGGGATGGAGGAACAGAAAGATGTAAAGAACTTGATCATATCACTGAACCACTATATTAACCAATTCTACAAATTCTTTTCTTCTGTCTTTAACAATTAACTGATAACAAACAAAAACAACAAAAAATCTGATAAAGAAACTAGCACTAAATCAGTTTAGCACTAGGCTAGTACTTTATAGACATTATCCTATGGGTTATTCTCCCCATTTTAGAGATGAGGGAATATTAGAGGGAGCATCAAGAACTTACTCACGGTAACAATACAAAACAGAGTTGGGATACAAATCCAACTATCTAGTATTTTCCATTATACCACAATCCAACTATAAGTATTTCCAAACAAACCAGAGATGTATCAAGCCCATAACAGGAATCCAAGCTTCAAAGATAAATAAGACTCAAACTAAGTAAGATTCAATCTAAGACTCAAGCAACTCTGAGTAGGAAGACAAATATATATGATGTAGTAGTTATAACGTAATGTGATAATCAGTACTATCACTGAAGTAGACTTACAAAGAACACAGGACAAGGAGCAATCAAAGTATAAATGAGCAGGCTACACATAGAAGGTGACACTAGAATTCGGCCATAACATGCAGAGATTCATCAAGCAGAAAAAGAAGTGAAAAAGAATTCAGAGAAGGGGGGCGCCTGGGTGGCTCAGTCGTTAAGTGTCTGCCTTCGGCTCAGGTCATGATCCCAGGGTCCTGGGATAGAGCCCCGCATTGGGCTCCCTGCTCTGCAGGAAGCCTGCTTCTCCCTCTTCTACTCCCCCTGCTTGTGTTCCCTCTCTCGCTGTCTCTCTCTCTGTCAAATAAATAAATAAAATATTTAAAAAAAAAAAAAGAATTCAGAAAAGGGTGTGAGAAAGAGGAGGTTAAATTCATACAAGAGCAGGAGATAAGATGACTTTAAATCAGTATGGCTGAAACACAGGGTCAAAGTGACTTTGTTAATGATTAATGGGTGACGAACTAAGGCTGCAAATGTAGATGGATGGGAGCCTGATTCTGAAGAGCCTGGTATGTATCTCACAACCAAAGTTACTATTATAACCCAGGGAAGAGAAAGGAGAGCTTGAAATAATGTAGTGGGAATAAAGAGAAGTATATAAATAAGAGTTTAATGTTTCAGTTACAGAATTAACCATTTGAATAAAAACTATGACTTAGGGGCGCCTGGGTGGCTCAGTCGTTGAGCATCTGCCTTCGGCTCGGGTCATGATCCCACAGTCCTGGGATTGAGCCCCACATCAGGCTCTCTGCTCGGCGGGAAGCCTGCTTCTCCCTCTCCCACTCCCCCTGCTTGTGTTCCCTCTCTTGCTGTGTCTCTCTCTGTCAAATAAATAAAATCTTTAAAAAAAAAAAACAAAACTGTGACTTACTGTAATATTTTACACATGTATACCAAACTGCATTTTACTGAGAAATCTCGTGTATCACTGAACTTGAAGGATATTCTATATCCATAATTATAATTCTCTGGATCCATAAAATGGCCACAGTACTAAGAACAAACAATGCAATTCTACTGCTAAAGCTTCCATTCTAGTAACTATCTTTTTAGAAGCAGGAGAGTATAGTTAACGCACATATACTTGTGAGACAGACTGCTTAGGACCAAATCCCAATTCCACCAATACTACTGTATAACTTTATAAAAGTAACCCAAATTCTCTGTGCCTTAGTTTCCTCACCTGAAGAATGAGGATGATAACAAGAGTACCCATCTCATAGGACTGAAAATTAAATGAGTTAGCTTACACAAAGCACTTAGGACACTACCTGGCAATAGTAAGGATGTTATATGCTCTATTTTTTTTAAAACACGTATTTTAAATTTAGCATTCAGGTTGTCTCTTCAAAGAATAATAACGTTATTCATAAGGGAGATAAAATTCCAATTATCAATTTTAAATACAGACAGAGAAAGCTGGAAAAGAGACTGAGCGAGGGAGAGAGATGGAGGCAGGCAGTTGGAGAGAGGGAGGGGGAGAGCTAGAGAGCAAGTCTTAGCACGAGCAGAGGAGAGCAATTGCAGGATTTGGGGGGGGGCGGGGGCAGGATAGATGGCAACAGGGACAGGAAGACTACACCTCGCAAGAACCTTCTAGTAACGGGAAAAAGAAAGAGAGCTCTCAAGACCAAGTAGGATGGAAAGAACAGTGAATGTGTTGGAGAAGCGAAGGTACAAGGAGAGAATGAAAAAGAATACAATGGAAGGTAGAAGCAGAGATGGGGGAAGGGAAGTCAGAAGAAAAAGGGTCTGTGGTATAGTGTTTAGGGCAGGAAAGGAAAAATCAAAGTACTGACAAAAAATTATATGATTATAATGACCTGAAAACCAAATCTTTTTTGAGTGTTTGGCTTCCAATTCTTTGCTTTCATCAAAATTAAAGAAAAGACTTGACTTGCTAACTAACTGAGCATTAAGATTGTTTTTGATAAGTCAATGCTTTTTTTCTTAATTTCTTAAGTCAGAACGAAGTCAAAAAACTGAGTGACGTTACTATTAACAAAATTCCTTCAATCCCCATCAACTTATTCATGTAAGCAAAGTTTCTCAACACTTAACACTTTAAAACTAAAAAGAAAAACCTTAAAGTTACATAATGTTATATATCAATTATATCTCAAATTTTAAAAAACTATGATGATCCTAAATAAATGAATAAACAAAAAAATAAGAAGAATACAAATGAAACTGATTCCTTGTCCTAGTAATAACTTCCAAGGGTACTAGAACTAAGAAAAGCACCAAACCTTAATAAGCAGCACATTTTCAATAAATATTTGTCTAATACTTATAAAATTTGTAAATATTTGACCAATTGCATACTACTCATGACTCAATAATAACCCAGAAAAAATATTTGAGATTTTTAAATGCTTAAGAGAAAATTATGTTAAAAAAAAAAAATTTCTATGTCTATAGTTTCTATTTATATACATTTCTGTTACAGAAAAGTATTACAGATAGATCGATAAGGATTTCAAACGTGAAAATACATTATATAAGGATAAAATTATGTGGGGGGCGCCTGGGTGGCTCAGTCTGTTAAGCGGCTGCTTTCGGCTCAGGTCATGATCCTGGGGTCTTGGGATCGAGCCCCACATCCGGCTCCCTGCTCAGCGGAGAGCCTGTTTCTCCCTCTCCATCTGCCTGTCACTCTGCCTACTTGTGCTCTCTCTCTGTCAAATAAATAAATAAAATCTTTAAAAAAAAAAAAAATTATGTGGACGATAACTTAAGTAGAAGTTCAAAGAGAAAAGGAATGAATAAAATTTCCCATTGTCAATGAAAGGTGTCTATTTTCAAATCAATGATAAATACGAAATCACTATGATTTAGATTTCACTGGATACATTTTATTTTTTTATTTTTTTTTCAAGATTTTATTTATTTGACAGAGAAAGACACAGCGAGAGAGGGAACACAAGCAGGAGTGGGAGAGGGAGAAGCAGGCTTCCCGGCTGAGCAGGGAGCCCGATGTGGGGCTCGATCCCAGGACCCTGGGATCATGACCTGAGCTGAAGGCAGACGCCTAACAACTGAGCCACCCAGGAGCCCCTCACTGGATACATTTTAAAAAGAGATAAAGGCTTTATTTTTAAATAACCAGATTTATAATACTCCTAAAGTTACATCCTTTACAACCACTTACACTTATAAAGAAAAACTGAGGATGATAATTTTAAATAGGGGATCAATGTGTGACAAAGAACATCATTTTTCAGAATTTTTATGAGTCACCCAAGCAAAAAGTTTTGAAGACCACTGCTACAGAAAATGCATAGTTCAGCCCTTTACCCATGACTCAGGTAAATGTACAGTATTAAAAGGGAAGGGTCCTGGGAAACCTTGGTGGCTCAGTCAGTTAAGCATCTGCCTATGGCTCAGGTCATGATCCCAGGGTCCTGGGATCGAGTTCCGCACCAGGCTCCCTCTGCCTGCCACTCTCCCTGCTTGTGCTCTCTCCCTCTCTCTCTCTCTGACAAATAAATAAATAAAATCTTTAAATAAATAAATAGTAAAGGTCGTAACCTAACAATAAAAAAAGTGCAAGGCTACCTAGTAGCCTTCAAAATTGTAAAACATATACTTATTTTACCATGGTCAAGAAGAAATCTGAAATTACTTCAAAAGGTTCATGGTCCTCAACCCAACCAAGAATGACAGGCACCACACAAATAAATCATGTAATCTCACGCTGAAGCAATGGAAATAAGAACTTAGAATTCTGAGTTTTTTTCAGTAAAGGAAAAAAAAAAAATGGAATTCCATGTTCAGAAATAGATCTCAATGGCATCCTAAATGCACAGAGGATCCCTATCTACCTAATGTGGGAACCTATGAATTTGACTATTATTGTACAAATAGTAGAGTGGAAGGGATGATGGGAAAAAAAACAGGAAAAGATGTATCAGCATAAAATGTTATTTCCATGGCTGACATTCATAATCACATTAGAAGCTGCACTATAATTAAAAGACTTCAAATATGGGCATAACATACTTACACTCCAATTATCCAAAACAAAAATTTATTATCCATAAAAAGAGGTTAAAAACTAGAACATCACCCAGATAATTTCTAGCTCAGAAAATCAGTAAGTGTAACTTCACTATTCACTGGATATATGTGAGAATATGTACTTAATGTATGAAATCACTTTCTAACTAAAACAGTACTATATTTTGAAAGTTCTTCCATACTAGTATATAGTGCTCCCTCTAGTTAGAAATTCACATAAAGGAATCTCCACCTTTTGGACTCGTTAAAGAATGCTGCCTGAAAATTTTAGTAAACACCAAAATTGTCGGAAGATTAGCTTCCTTTCTGTATTTAAACATTCCAAAAGAAGTTTTCCAAAGTTATGACAATTGATAGAAAAGTAATTCTAGAGCCCACACAGCAGCATCAATCCATGTGTCCGAGTTCAGGGACACAGGATTTTGCTTTGCAGGACTTTCATTTCCCTTCTACCCAACCTAGCCCATAAAGTCCAGTCCTGCAGAGTATCACACCACTCAGTATTTCTTCTTTTCCTAAGTTCCCTCTCCAAGTTCTTACTTTTCAATTGCCTCCCCAGTTCACAGACTCTCTTCACCTATCCAGGAATCCAATTACCCAAGTTTCCACCTCCTCTTCCCCCTCTCCATTAACACTTTCTTCCCTTGACTCTCACTTCTACCCTAGAAGCACAAACAGCAGGAATGCACTACACTGTATAAAGAGACAGGTGTTCTGGACCTCTGGCATCCCCTTTAACTTCTGTCCCGCCATCTATGTAGTAAGAACTAAGAGTTGTGTCAGTCAATTTTTCTTTTTTTATGAAACTTAAAAACAATATAATATAGTACTAACAACACATAGTATGGAAAATACATCACAAAATAAGAAAGACTGGGAAAGCACCCAGGTGAGTAGGAGAGAAAGACTTGCTTTACCCCTACACTATGTTTTCTGAATAAATTAGTGCTAGCATACACTTTTGGGGATAGAATATTTTAAATAATAAAGAATCATTCCAAAGACTCACCCAAGAAATTAGGATACAGATGGTCAATATTATCCACAACATAGTTACACTTGGGACATCTATTATTATCCTCCAAACTCTGATGAATACACTTGTAGCTATTAGCAAAAAAAAAAAATAAAATAGGGTTCATTAAATCAGTGAAGGATTAATAAACTGGTCATAAATTAATGCCTATAAGTCTTCTATTTCTCATTTAAAACAAGTAATTTGTTATCAAATTTATTTCAGCTTATATTTTATCATAATAAAGATACATAGAGCATTTATTAGATAACAGTATACAAAAGTTAATATTTAAAAATGAACTTGAATAACAAGTCTACTGGATATAGAATGTTTAAAAAAATGTACTAACTTTTAAGTTTATGCAATTTAAATACTTTGTAACAACACCCAAGAAAAGCAAATCCCTATGATTTAGTTAAGCAAATACACTATTCATGTTCTTGGAGTGCTGATATCCTTAAATACAAAAAGAACACATTCAAATTAAAAAAAAGTGAAAAACAAAAATCAACAAGACAAACATTAGTCAATAAGCATGAGAAAATCATCACCTTCAGTAGGATAAAAAAACTGATTTTAAATTATATACTATTTTTTACCGAATTGGAAAATTAAAGAAAATACTATCAGAGTTAAGGAGCACATGTGAGTATAAACAACTTCATGTACTGTTGAAGGAAATGTAACTGCCACAACATTTCCAGAAGGCAAGTTGTATAGAAAACCTTAAGGTTGTGTATCCCCTTTGATGTAATGATTTTATTTCTAGGAATTTACCCTAAGGAAATGAGCAGAGATATATACATAGAAAGGTGCTCAATTCAAGATTATCTGTAAATAGCAAAATAAATTAGAAGCAACCAAAACACTAGGAAATTGACTAAATAATTTTGTAAACATCAATCCAAAAAAAACCCAAAAAATCATATTGCAATACATAACTATATGCCATGAAAAATAATCTAATAACAGTGGTTATAGCTAAAGAAAGAGGATTACAAGAAATGTTTCCTTCCTTACAATATATATTTCTGTAATGTATGACTTTTTACAATTACATATTGTCTTATAATAAAAAAACTTTTAAAATATTGTTTAACTAGGGGAGTCTGGGTGGCTCAGTCGGTTGGGCTCTGCCTTCAGCTCAGATCATGGTCCCAGGGTTAGCTTAGCAGGGAGTCTGCTTGTCATTCTGCCACTCCCGCACTCCCGCTCATGCTCTCCCTCTCTCAAATAAATAAAATCTTTTTTTTTTTTTAAAGATGAATTTTTCGGGGTGCCTGGGTGGCTCAGTCGTTAAGTGTCTGCCTTCAGCTCAGGTCATGATCCCAGGGTCCTGGGATCGAGCCCTGCATCGGGCTCCCTGCTCCGTGGGAAGCCTGCTTCTCCCTCTCCCACTCCCCCTGCTTGTGTTCCCTCTCTCACTCTCTGTCAAATAAAATCTTTAAAAAAAAAAAGATGAATTTTTTTTAAAAGATTTTATTTAGGGGTGCCTGGGTGGCTCAGTCGTTAAGCGTCTGCCTTCGGCTCAGGTCATGATCCCAGAGTCCTGGGATCGAGCCCCTCGTCGGGCTCCCTGCTCCGCAGGAAGCCTGCTTTTCCCTCTTCCACTCCCCCTGCTTGTGCTCCCTCTCTCGCTGTGTCTCTCTCTGTCAAATAAATAAATAAAATCTTTAAAAAATTTTATTTATTTATTTGACAGAGAGAGATACAGAGAGAGCACAAGTAAGCAGAGAGGCAGTCAGAGGGAGAGGGAGAAGCAGGCTCCCCACTGAGCAGGGAGCTGGACGGGGGTTCGATCCCAGGACCCTGGGATCATGACCTGAGCTGAAGGCAGCTGCTTAACCGACTGAGCCACACAGGCACCCCTAAATAAAATCTTTTAAAAAAAATATTGTTCAAAAAAACCACAGAAAAATATCAAATTGACATTAGAAAAAAAAAGTCACTATATCACTTTTTATGAACTAAAAATGACAATCTCTAACATAGTGGATACAGTACAATCACATTTCTGTTTTTAAAAAATTGCGTATGTATCCATTTAAAATAAACCAAAAAAGACATTCTTCATAATATTAACATGTATGTCTCTGGGTCATAAAATCATGGGAAACTTTTTCTTTTTAGATGTCTACAAGTTTCTATAGTAAAAAGGCACTGCTCCTAACAATCAGAAAAAAAATTACTTCTAAGAAATTACAAGGGTAATTTATAAAGAAGATTCCTAAAAAGGTACCACCTCTTTTATTCTGTATCCAAATTACTATAAATTTACTTCAGCTTTAAAAGTTGAAGCGACTTTTTTTTTTTTTTAAGATTTTTTTACTTATTTATTTGACAGAGAGAGACACAGCGAGAGAGCAAACACAGGCAGGGGGAGTGGGAGAGGGAGAAGCAGGCTTCCTGCCGAGCAGGGAGCCCGATGTGGGGCTCGATCCCAGGACCCCGGGATCATGACCCAAGCCGAAGGCAGATGCTTAACGACTGAGCCACCCAGGCGCCCCGAAGCTACTTTTTATAACCCACTTACTTCACTCTACCTTATGAAAACAGAAACCCACATCCATCAGGTTTCTCTGTACTAATTAACAACTACTTTTTCATCTCACATTTGGTACTTTCAAGATAAGTGTAAAAAGGACATCATAGGGCGCCTGGGTGGCTCAGTCGTTTAGCATCTGCCTTCAGCTCGGGTCATGGTCCTGGGGTCCTGGGATCAAGTCCCACATCCGGCTCCCTGCTCAGCAGGAAGCCTGCTTCTCCCTCTCCCTCTCCCCCTGCTTGTGTTCCCTCTCTCGCTGTATTTCTATCAAAATAAAAATCTTTAAAAAATAATAAATAAATAAATAAAAAGGACATCATAGAGAACTGATGCAGTGCTGGTCTTTGGCACAGCACAAGGACCTAAAGATCTAAGTAAATGGCTGGCACATAACAGATACTCAAATATATATAAAACAAATGACTTGTACAGTGTTCCAGAAATAATAACATCACCTCTTGCAACTATGACAAGGTTAGGATTACCATATTACCACATGATAGGCTCCATATCTAACAGAAAATTTCCTATGTAGAAATTTCAGTGAAGGAAATATATAAAATGTTCTTGTTTTCATTTCTATTGCGAGGGAAAAGCATAAAGCAGTTATGCAATTACAACACAGAAACACTTATAGTCTGCTTTGGGAAAACAGAAATGAGTTCATATTACCAGAAAATATTCCCAAATGACAAGATTAACCCTTAAAAAAGTCTGCAAGTTCAAATAAACCAAGTCATGAAGTAGAAACTCTGGGAAGGTTATTAAAGATGAGACAAGGGGTTGACAGATAAGCAGAAGGGCATTCTGGGTTTTAGCAAATGGCTTTTGTAAAGAAATGATAGTTAGAAATGAGCAAATAATATGGTAAGAAGAACAAGCTAAGTTGTTAACTGAGTGAAAGAGTTTGTCAATATACAAGAAATTATCCCAGAGTCCAATAGAATATCCTCCTCTCCTATCTTCAGCATCCTAATCATATCCCTTGTCAGTAGGTTTACTACCACACAATCCTCTCCTAGAAGAAAAAGTAGTCCAGGACACAGTGGAAGGAACTGTCCTCAGGAACAAAAATTCAAATGATTTTTGCACATTGCATTGGTAATATCTATCTATACTATAAAATGAAAACACATCAAATTACATACCACTGTATAAAACTGACATGACAAAATGCATCAAGTTTATCTTATAGTATCTACTACCTCACTACCACCCCTGGGCAGACCTGCCCTAGTTTGAGAAATAGTAACTATCTTATTTTGTACTGTCATCCCCTCTTCTATTTGTTCATTCAAAGCAAGGATTTGTTTTAAGTCATCTCTGTACCCTCAATGTCTAGCACTATATCCTGTTAGAGTTGAACTAAGTAAATGTTCAATGCACAAAAAAAATAGGTATAAACAAAAAAGAAACATGTCTTCTGGGTCATATAAAACACCACTAGAGATTCTCAATTATTTCTTTCACAATAACTCTACTTGACCATCACCACCACAGATGTGGTATTTTGGATTCTAAAAGAAGGATGAGTATCTAGACTAGTGTTCAAAATAGGGAGGATAAAGGGATATATATCTTGGGTCTACCTGAGAAGTTTTCAAAAGCTACACACACTGAAACTCTTAAAAATAGTAATTCAGTACCAGAATGTGCTGACATAAATGTGTTTAAGTGTATATCTGATAATGAAGAATGAATATTTTGAAATTTTGCCCTTTGTAACAACATGAATGGACCTCAAGGGTATTATACTAAGTGAAGTCAGAAAAAGACAAATACCACATGATTGCATTTATATGTGGAATCTAAAAACAAAACCAATGAACAATCAAACAAGCAGAAACAGATTCATAAATACAAAGAACAAACTGGTGGTTGCCAGAACGGAGGAGGATGGGGACATGGACAAAATAGGTGAAGGGGATTGACGAATACAAACCTCCAATTACAAAATAAGTAAGTCACGGAGATGAAGAGAACAATATGGGGATTATATTCAATAATATTGTAACACTGTATGGTGACAGCTGGTAACTACACTTACGGTGGTAACACCAAGTAATGTACAGAATTGTCTAATCACTATGTTGCACACCTGAAACTAATATAGCAATTATGTCAACTATACTTGTATAATTTTTTAAATGAGTATTTCTCTATAAATGTATGATTATTCTGTTTCTATTAAGTATATACCTACCAAAAAATAAAAAAAAGTATAACCTACCTATAAGATATAAGTATCTTTTTCTTTTTCTTTTTCTTTTTAAGCTTTTAGGGCATAATTTTTATTTGGGAACTGCCTGTAATATACAAAACACTATGCCACTTTAACCATCCAAAAACTTCGAATGTTTTCTGAAGCCCTCTATTCACCCACCCCCAATACACAAACTTTCTGATTTCTCCTCATTTTTCTATAAGTAATTATAGACACTAGGGTAAATGGACACCTTATCATAAATATCTTTTTCTCTCTCTGTAAACAGCGGTGAGTACATATAAAAAACTGTGAATAATCAGAAAATTCTCAAAAAAGAAGAGACTATAACAAGAACAGCAAGGACAAATCAGTACAGTGGTCCTATATAATAACCAGGTATAAAGAAAGACTAATAGCAAGGTACAAGATGATAAATTATTCAAAAGCCCCAAAAGACAAGCTGATACCCAGCTTTGACCACAGATATGCTGGAAGATGAACAACACTGAGATAGGCTATTAATTATAACTAATTTGTAATGAAAAAAAATAGTAAATCAGAACTTGGTAGACATGAGGTCTGAGAAGCAAGGTGCAGGGGGCAAGCAGGAGGCGGCAAAGGGAAAGAGCAAACCTCATCTCTACATCACAAAGAAGCCAGATATTTTTATTTTATCATATCATTAAGTTTGGTTAGACAACAGCTAATAGCAGATTCACTGTCAAGTGGGAACAGTATCTCCAACCTGTTACTAGGAAAGAGTTACCATTTATAAGTGAGACGAGGGATAAACAGTTCACGTGGTCCAATTTGATTTAGTGTTAATAATTTGGATGGAGCCTGGAAATGCTAACACTGCTCTGTTCCAGATTACAAGCCAGCGTTCAAGTTAGCGAAGATTTGATCCAATAGGCTACCGTTAATGAAGTTCCAATGGCCTCACGTGATAGGATAGGGTAAATAATTATGAGCTTTTGCTTTAAACAAAAGTACAAAATGTCTCACAGTTTCACAAGCCTGACAATGGACTGCCAGCCTCCAAGTTCACCAGCTCTTCTCAACTTTATGGTCTCTTATCCTACCAAAACCTGGTAGGTATTTTAAAACACATTCATATTTTAAAACACACTCAGGTTATAACATCACTTGAGTTATAACAAGGATCTAAACTTAAAACTATTTTTATTTGAAGGGAAAAACATATTTAAGAAACCAGTGGGGTTTCCCAACGATGACCTAAGGACACACCTTGAAAATTACAGGACTCATTGGAAAGGCCAGGCCTATTTAATTATAAAGTCAATCAATAATTTATTACACATCACAACATAGCGAAGCAAGATTATTGTACTTATTTAGCAGACTCTTCAGTGTCCTTTTAAAATGCCACAGTGAATATATAAGTTAGAAGAAGGCAGTTAGGAAAAATTAAATCCTCACTTTATAATTTGTTCCAAACATTGGCACCTTCTAAACTATAAAAGAAGAGGACGTGAAGGAGTAGGAAGAAAAGGGGGAGGAGGGTAAAGGGGGACAATAGAAGAGACCAGTTGAGCGACTGGACAAATGTAAGGTAAGTTTTAGAGCCAGAACCGGAATCCTGGTTTACCAACTTCAAGACCCTGCTTTTTAACTCTGTATCGGTATTTCTCAGATGTGGGCAATTTTGTCCCCTACTAGATATCTGGCAATGTCTGGAGACATTTTTGGTTGTCACACTTGTGAGAAAAGGGACTGCTACTGGGTAGAGGCCAGGGATACTGCTAAACAATCTACAATACCCAGGATAATCACCCACAACAGGAATTATCTGGTCCAATATTCAATACTACCAAAGGCAGAGAAAGCCTAATCTAAATCACCCAATTTTCCAGAGATGAAAATCAAAGTCTCCATGGTTTCCCATGGAATGCTATGGTGCTAGGTCAATTAATGGACCAAAGGAAACACTACTGTTAAACAATAAGCCTGAAAAGACCAAGACCATACATGTATCAATCTAAAAGCAAGACACACATGACCAGAATTTCAGTAGCAATAAGGAGCAGAAAGTTATTCATGAACCATAATAATGTCAATGCAATGATATAGCAGGAAATCCAAATTATTTAAGGCAAGATGGCTTTTTTTAAAAAAAATCAGCAAAAAAATTCTGAAGGACACACCATTACTCCTTACCATAACCTCTGAGGAGGTAGACCAAAAAAAAAAAAAGACTAGAAAAATTGTGACATTTACATTTCATGTTACAGCTTTCTGGACAATAAGAGTTATTTTTAGCCAAGAGTACATATTGTTTATTTTAATAACTTATATTTTAATAAAAAACATAGTCCAAGCTAAGAAAGCGATTTTTATTCTAAACTTCTTTTTAAATGACTGGCAGATTGGATATAGCTAACACTGATGCATCAAGCTCCAAATCAAACAAAAATACTTACAAACTGGTAATAACACCCAGTACTTGACTAGTGAATATCAATCTACCAGATATTACATTCAACTTCAGAATAAAATTATGGGTTTGACTTCAACATGAATTAGAATACAAGGACTATTAGAACACATAATACTAAGCCAAAAATATCGTATCAACAGTGTAAATAATTTATGGACATGATCAACTGCAATCAGAATATACCACCCCCAATCAAAAAAACACACAAAAAATAAAAAGGAATTAAACAAACACAGATTACATAACCATTAAGATGGCTACTATTAAAAAAAAAAAAAACAGAAAATGACAAATGGCTAGAATGTGGAAAAACTGGAACTCTTGTGAACTGCTGGGGGAGATATGAAATGGTTCAGCAGCTATGGAAAACAGTATGGAGGTTCCTCAAAAAATTAAACAGAACTATCATATGATACAGCAATTCTGCTGCTGGGTATATATCCAAAAGAACTGAAACCAGAATCTCAAGGAGATATTTAGACACCAATGTTCAAAGCACCATTCTAAACAACATTTAAGAAGTGAAGGCAACCCAAATGTCCATTAACAGATGAACAAATAAAATACAATATATACATGCAATGGAACACTATTCACCCTTAAAAAGGAAGGAAACTTTGACACATGCTACAACAAGGATGAAACTTAAAGACATTATGCTTAGTGAGTTAATAAGCCAGTCACAAAAATACAATTTGATGCCACTTATATGAGGTATCTAGAATAGTCAAATTCACGAAACAAAGTAAAATAGTGATTGACAGAAGCTGGGGGGAAGGGAGAAATGCAGAGTTGCTCAAAGGGTATATAGTTTCAGTTTTGCAAGATAAAAAAATTCTGGAGATTGTACAACAATGCAAACAAACTTAACATTACTCAACTTAAAAATGGTTAAGATGGTAAATTTTATGTGTATTTTACCACAACTAAAAATTTTTTAAATATACAGATTAATGTGACATATATACAAGACTAAGCAACTAATGATAACACTGAGCAAAATGTTGAAGAAGAAAACACAGATCTTTTTAACCCCCTATATCCTTTTCCAATGACTTTCTAACCTCCTTTACTGGGTCTCATACTTATGCCCACAAGGGAGTTAAAGATGCTTCATGCTTCATCCTAATTATCCAGCACCCCTCAATTTTCTAAAACGGTAATCAAAGCTCTATAATAAATAATTAATCAACCCAAAAGTTTTAAAATCCATCTGTAAGGGCAACGGTAACTCTAAGTATTCCACAGAAATTATGCACCAACCATATGCTTTCTGCCTTGAGCTGCTGAACTTATAAAAATGTATCAAAGAAATTATAAGATAACCAAAATTATTTTAAAAACCTAACTTCTCACTGGCTGCATTTACACAAGTTAAAAATCAAGACAATTTTGCTAAATAAAATCATCTTACCAAAAGCTGTGGCCACATTTCGTCATGTATGCTTCCTCAATCATATCAAAGCAGATAGGGCTAAAAAGAAAATAGAGAAGTAATTGATATTTTTTTTTCAGTAGAGTGATTATAAATTGGCAAGGCTGGTAACAATACCAACGAAATCATTTATCGATACATAGCTAAGTCTTCAAACATTCTATCAATAAGACAGAATTTCGGTTGAGATGAACGTGCTTTAGGGGATTGGTGGTAAAATGACAATTTGTTCAAGACAGTCCTAAAAGTCATCAAGCTCTACGATGAATTAAATGAGCAAATTAAAATGGCCCCAATACTTTAACTCACCCATAATTTTTAATAACGCAATGCAGTCACAAGAGTCCTTAAAGTTCTACCATCTTTTTCAATCATCCCTATACTCAAAAGCACCTAATCCAAATGCTATTTTATTTCCTATCTAAAAAAATTAGTTCCCTGAGTGACAAATTTACCATTCCAATATCAGTAACTCTTCTATATAATGAAGACAGTAAATTATAACTAATACTTAAAATAGTACAAATGGTATCCATTAAAATAATGACATTAACTCCTTTAATCTTTTCAACAACAAAGTGCTGGTAGGTACATATTATCAGAATCTTTTCATAGAGGGAAATTGAGGCACAAAGATGTTAAAATCATACTCAGGAAATAACACAACTGATTTTCAAACTTAGGTCCATGCTCTTAACCACCATTCTATACTAATTCCAGATACGATGAGTTAAATACCAAGTTATACCAACATAGTTCTGGCCAACAAAAGGTAGTTAGTTATCAATCTCTGAGAGGCCACTATCTACCAGAAAAATACAGTCTTAGAAAGAGATTTCCCTTTATCTTTCCCTCTTTTCCTTCTGAAAACTCTGATGAAGTCTCCAGAGATACAACAGCTATCTTTTTTTAAGATTTATTTATTTATTTTAGAGAGAGGGAGAGAGAGAGAGCACGCGCACACTCGCAAAGAAGCAGGGGTAGAGAGAGAGAGAATCCCGAAGCAGACTCCCCGCTGAGTGTGGAGCTTAAGGTGGGAGTCGATCCCAGGACCCTGAGATCTTGCCCTGAGCCAAAATCAAGAATGGGCTGCTTAACCGACTCAGCCACCCATGCACCCCACAACAGCCATCTTCTGACCAAAAAGACAAAAACCGTAAGCTAGGAAGATAGGATACTGGTTCCTTGATGACATCCTTCGGCAGCTGCATCAGCTATGGACTGCCTACCCCTGGAATTCACATTACATGAGAAAAGTAAATTCTCACTTGTTTAAGGCAGTATTTATCAAGTTTTCTGTTACTGGCATACATATCCAATCCTTACTGATGATACACAATAACACTTAAATTATAAAATGAAAATTTACCCACTTCTTCAAGAAAAATTTCCTGGGCATAATTACTATTTCAGAATGTGAAATCATAAAAAAAAAAAAAGGTTACAAAATCCCAATGTTGCACAAGCTCAGAGTTTCACCACAGACAGTGTGTTGGCTTAGACTGTGTTGTTTTGTCAGCCTTTACTCTGCTGGATTGAGAAAAAAGGAGGTCTCCCTCAATGTGGAGATTTGGTAATTTCTCTTTTCAAACAAAGTCCGTCTTACTCCTGCTTAATGGAGTTCAGAAAGCAAGACTGGGGACCCTCCTAAGAGCGTGTCGATGAGCCGTGTAGGCTGCTCTGTGATCCAAGGTTGTGGATGAAGGGTGCTGAAGAGATTTGGGAAGGACAGATTTTACTTTACAGGTACAGTTCGTCACTGGGTGCTCACGCAGATGTCTTAAGGCTCAAAACCCAGAGTGGAAGCAACATTTACACACCCCCTTTTTTTTAAAGACTTTATTTTCTTTAAGAGCAGTTTAGGTTTACAACAAAATTGAAAGGAAGATACAGAGATTTCCCATATATTTGCTGCCCCAAACACATGCATGGCTTTTGCCATTATCAACATCACTCACCAGAATGGTACACTATTTTTCCCCCAAGGATGAATTTACACTGACACATCAACAATCATCAAGTCCACAATTTACCTTAAGGTTCACTCTTTATGTTGTACATTATGTGGGTTTGAACAAAAGTAGAGTGACATATATTCATCATTATAATATAAAGATTATTCTTTACTGCCCTAAAAATCCTCTTTGCTCTGCCTACTCATCTCTCTCTCCTCACCCACATCCACTGATCTTTTTATTGTCTCCATAGTTTTGTCTATTCCAGAATGTATAAGCATCCAAGGGCAGGTTTCTGTGTATAAATTAGCTTTCAACTCCTTTGGGTAAATACCAATGGGTACAAACAAAAATTGTATGGTGTGTTTAGTCTTGTGGAGAAAAAAAAAAAAAACCACCAAACTGTCTTCCAAAAAGAGGCAGTACCATTTTTTCATTCCTACCATCAAAGAGTGAGAGTTCCTATTGCTCCCTATCCTCCTCAACATTTAGTGTTGTCAGTCCTCTAAATTATAGCCATTCGAATAGGTGTATAGTGATACCCTGTTGTTTTGATTTGCATTTCCCTAATGACATATGATATGGAGTGTCTTTTCATATGTTTATTTGCCACCAACATAGCTTCTTTGGTGAGGTGTTTGTTGAGGTCCTTTGACCCATTTTTAATCGAGTTGTTTTCTTACTGTTGAGTTTTAAGAGTTCTTTGTATATTTTAGACAAAAGTTCTTTATATGTCTTACACAAATATATTCTCCTGAGCTGTGGCTAATCCTTCCATTCTCTGAACAGTGTCTCTCACAGAGCAGAAATTTTTAATTTTAAAGAAGTTCTGTTTGTTGCTCCTTTCTTTCTAATAGATCATGCCTTTGGTATTATACCCAAAAAATCACCACCAAACTCAAAGTTATCTAGATTTCCCCTATGTTATCTTCTAGGAGTTTTATAGATCTGCATTTTACATTTAGGTCTGTGATACATTTTTAGCTAATTTTAGTGAATGGTATAAGGTCTGTGTCTAGATTCATTTTTTTTGCATGTGGATGTCCAGTTGTTTCAGCATCATTTATCAAAAAAACTATCTTTTCTCTCTCTCTCTCTCCCTTTCTTTTTAGTAGGCTCCACACTGAGCGAGAAGCCCAACACAGGGCTTGAACTCACAACTCCAAGATCGAGATCAAGACCTGAGCTGAGATCAAGAGTCAGACACTTAGGGGACACCTGGGTGGTTCAATCAGTTAAGCATCTGCCTTCAGCTCGGGTCATGAGCTGGCTTCCAGGCTTCTCCCTCTCCCTCTGCCTCCTCCCCACTGCTTGCGCGCACATGTGCTCTCTCTCTCTCTGACAAATAAATAAAAACTTAAAAAAAAAATTAAGAGTCAGATGCTTAACCGACAGAGCCACCCAGGTGCCCTAAAAAAGACTATCTTTTCTCTTTTGTATTGCCTTTGCTCCTTTGTCAAAGATCAAGTGACTATATTGGTATATTTCTGAGTTCTCTATTCCTTACTACTGATCTGTTTATTCTTTTTATTTTTTTTTAAAGATTTTATTTATTTATTCGACAGAGAGAGAGACAGCGAAAGAGGGAACACAAGCACGGGGAGTGGGAGGGGGAGAAGCAGGCTTCCCGCAGAGCAGGGAGCCCAATGTAGGGCTTGATCCCAGAACCCTGGGATCATGACCTGAGCCGAAGGCAGACGCTTAACCGACTGAGCCACTTAGGCGCCCCTGATCTGTTTATTCTTTCACTAATACCACACTGTCTTAATTACTCCATATAATATTTTGATTAAAAGAAAAAACCGTCCCCGAGTGGAACTCTATAGTCCCAATACAGATTAATTCCTAAAATTCAACTGTTAGGTAGACAGTAGCAAATATCCAAATTTTGTATCACAGAAGGTCTAGATATTAACATACCAACCTTTTAAACAACTCTTCTAATAAAGCATTTTTAAGGGTGCCTGCGTGGCTCAGTCGGTTAAGCGTCTGCCTTCAGCTCAGATCCCAGGGAGCTGGGATCGAGTCCTGCATCGGGCTCTCTGCTCAGCGGGGAGTCTGCTTCTCCCTCTCCCTCTACCCCTCCCTGCCGCTCGTGCTCTCTCTAATAAATAAATAAAATCTTTTTTTAAAAAAGCATTTTTAAGTTTTGAGGAAAGAGATCTTTCTGTTCCCAAAGTAAATATATTTGTAAGTTTAGTAATACATCACATCTCTGTTTTATGCTGCATTAACTGAAGCTCAGAAGCAAGATGCAAAATGTCTTAGCAGACTGATCTCTTAGTCCAGACTTCTAAGATTGCCCCCAATGAATATTTTAACGTTGGCCCCAGCACCTAGAATGAATCAACTGTAAATACTTATCAATACTCTCTCAGAAATTCTAAAATTTTCAACAAATTTATATATTAGGTACTGACTACATACCAGACACTGTTCTGGATACCAAGGACTAAGAAGTGAATAAACAAAAATCCCTTCATGGTTCAATAATCTAGTGGAAAAGACAGACAATAAACAAGATAAATAAGGAAGACCTTATATAGTAAGATTAGATAGAGATAAATAATAAGGAAAAAACTGTAAGCACAGAAGGAGAATAGGAAGTGTTAGATTGGGTTAGACAGGATAGTAAGAGAAGCCTCAATGAGAAGCTGACATTTGAGTAACTATTTCAAAGTAGCAGGGAAATGATCTACACAGAAGTATGGGAAAACATCAACCAAACAATAAGAATAGTACAAATATCCTGAGGTAGTACACCTGATATGTTCAGACTAGCAAGGTAGTCAGTGTAAAGTAGAATACATGGGAAAATAGTAAAAATGAAGCCAGAGAAATAATGAGGGTCCATATTAAAAAAAAAAAAAAAAAAAAACCTCTCTTAAATCATGTTAAGGACGTTAGCTTTTACAGTGAATAAAACAGGAATTTACTAGACAATCTGGAACAGAAGAGTGACCCAATCTGACACAGTGATAAACCAGATCACTCAACCTTATACACTGAAAGTAGACTAAAGGGAAGCCATTATAAAAATAAAAGCTATTGGGGGCACCTGGGTGGCTCAGTCGTTAGGCATCTGCCTTCGGCTCAGGTCATGGTCACAGGGTCCTGGGATCGAGCCCTGCATCGGGCTCCCTGCTCAGCGATAAGCCTGCTTCTCCCTCTCCCACTCCCCCTGCTTGTGTTCCCTTTCTCGCTGTGTCTCTCTCTGTCAAATAAATAAATAAAAATCTTTTAAAAAAATAAAATAAAATAAAAGCTATTATATAATAATTTAGTTGAGAAAAGGTGCTGAATTAAATGAGAGTGGCAGCAGTGGTGTTGGTGAGAAGTGATCAGATTCTAGATATAATCTGAAGGTAGATCTTTGGTTTGCTATGGATTAAATGTTGGGTATAAGAGAAAAATCAATCAAGGATTTTAACCTGTAAACTGGAAGAACTGACAATAGGTTTATTTCACATAGAGCTCTAGCACTCATTAGTTTATTCTTTAAAAAAGAAAAAAAAGAGCAGGACTACAATACATATCATATCATATGTTCCTCTAATACTAGAAGTTTCATGCAGTACCTAAAAATTACTATCAGATCAGTTTAAATAGCAGCATTTAAGGAATGGCTTCTGAGTAATATGTGAATGAAAGAGAAGAAAGTCTCCATTCTTATCACCAAAGCTACCTTTTTATCTATGTGAAAGATCAAGACCTCCAGCAAAAAGTGGAATTCAACTGAAATTAATCCTAAATATGCCACCACAATTTTCTGACTTTGAGCCATGTGTGAAATCTCTCTAATCCTGTTTCTCATTTTTTTAACTGGAATGATACTTACATCATAGAATCACTGTACTGATTCACAAATTATCTACTCCATACAATTCCTGGTATACAACATTCAATAAATAACAGAATATACAAAAGAGATTACAGAAAAATCTGTATCAGTGATAGAAACTTGGGAAGAGTGACATCTACCCCCACTAAACACTTCAAGGAATTCCTCTTAGAAATAGGTAGAATAGAACAGAAGATGAGGACTAACCAACCACTACCCCTCCCAAGAAAGGGATGAAATACCACAGGTAATACAGAAAATAGAGGAGACCCTAACAAAACACCACTAACTCTTCCCAATTTTGAGAGGGAGGAACATACCCAGAGTTAGTTCTAGGTAAAGCTGTAAACAATCCATTTAGAAACCCTTCCACTCTGCCAATCAATAGCAATCAAGGAGGATAAGCTCAAAGACCTATGCCCAAGTACAGGTATAGCAAGTATTGGTAGCCAGGCCAAACATAAATACCTGAAATTTTATACTACCTCCAAAGCTTTATACAGATGCCCCAAAAATGTTTATAGATCCCCCAAACGTTTTATGGACTCCTGACACCAGGGCATCATCAAAAAAGGGGGGAAAGGTAACAAATGGCTTAAAGCCATGCTGGGACTGTTCATGCCTCCCACACCACAATAACACAAGTAACTCTTATAAATCAAGATAGAAAACCCAACAGGAAAAAAGTGAGAAAAAAATGTGAATTCCTAATTCGCAGAAGGGGAAAACACATCGCCTTTCAAGTATATGAAAAAATATTCCAACTCAGTAGTAATCAAAAAATGCAAAAAAAAACAAAAAAACACCACAACAAAGTAACAATTTATCACCATTAAGTATTAGAAAATTGGAATACCAAGTATGTTAGGTAGGATATGAAAAAACAAGAATCTGCATGCAGAGATTCAGCAAGAAACCTGCACTGAGTATTTATATTCCACTCCTGAGATTATATGCAAATAGATAAAGATATATACATCTATACACCCTTAATTATATGTGTGTTGTATATATGTAAATATATACACATATATGTATGTACTTATGTATACACATGTGACTGTGCATATGTGCGTGCAGAGCCAAGAGAAATGTCCACATCTGTCAACAGGGAATATGCATGAGGATACTTGCAACAAGCAATGTACCTGTGGTGACACCAGGGATTCAGAGGCACCCTAATGCTCATAATTACTAGAATGGAGAAGCAACACGCGCTTGAACATACACTATACAACGTCATGAAAAAAAAAAAACACATCATGCAATGGTCAAAGGAATGAACCAAAGGTACATGGAGACATGACTAGATGTTTTGTGAAGTGAAAACAGAAATGAAAATGAGATCGGTGGCACAATGCAATTTATATAAATATAAAAATTGCAAAAAATATATTTCACAAGGATACATGTATTTGAGGACATGTATAAACCACAAAAATAGAAAACGAAGAAGTCAAGAGAATAAAAAATGAAATGGGGGAAAGAATACAATCCCTTATTCAATAGGATCTAAGAATGTCATCAATTGTAAGACGTACTGAGGCACCTGGGTAGCTCAGTCAGTTAAGTGTCTGACTCTTGATTTCTACTCAGGTCATGATCTCAGAGTCGTGAGATTGAGTCCCTAGTGGGGCTCCACACTCAGCAGGGAGTCTGCTTGAGACTCATTCTCTCTCCCTCTCTCTGCCCCTCCCCCTCTTAAAAAAATAGCAAGATGTACTATTACACTACTAAAAAAGAAACAACTAGGCTAAATAAACTATGACAATACTTTCTTACCAGCTAACAATTTTATTTATGCTTCTCTAAAACACTCTTTTAGACCTAAACAAGTCTTATCATAATCACTGCTGTTAAAAAAAAAAAATGCACCTGCATATATTTAGAATTTTCCTACAAAATTCTCATTCTTCGGAACCTAACTTTCCTGAATCACTTTTGACTAAGTCACTGATATCTAGATTTTTCCACACAATATTCTCTATTATTTTGGTGAGGTAACATTTATTAAGAGAATCCATGACAGAACTAAATGCTATTGGTACCGGGATCTTAAACCAGGTTTACATTTAGCCAGCTAACTTACATCTGACTCCAGCTTTAGGAATGTTGCTAAACATGTCTAATTTACCTCATCCCAGAACCTCCTCCACCCTTCACTCCCACATACAAATATTTAGTTCATAGGGAAGAAAACAATAATTCACAATTGTCTCAGAGACTTTCTTCCAATCTGCTGAAATCTACATTCAAGTTTTGAGGTAGGCGTTTTCTATGTTTACACATCTACATGAAGTGACTACATGAAGCTACATCCAACTGCCACCTAGCAAACAGGAATTTTTTTAAAAATTCCATCATCTAGGGATGCCTGGGTGGCTCAGTCGTTAAGTATCTGCCTTCAGCTCAGGTCATGATCCCAGGACCCCGCTCGGCGAGAAGCCTGCTTCTCCCTCTCCCACTCCCCCTGCTTGTGTTCCCTCTCTTGCTGTCTCTCTCTCTGCCAAATAAATAAATAAAATCTTAAAAAAAAAATTAAAAATAAATAAGTAAAAATTCCATCATCTATAAAACATCAATTTTCAGATATGTCAAAGTATAAAAGGAAAAGAAAAAAGTTCAATTTAGAATCAAAGAAATAAGACAAAGTAAAACAAAGCAAGAGAGGAGCCTCGGATGGGCCAAAGGATAATGTAAAACACAATCAGCTCACTCTGCACTTGTAAAAATTCAACTGCAAGTACACTTACCCTCTTGCTATATACAGTTAGAAAACTAGAGGGGGAGGAGGGATAAATGAAAAATTGCTTTCAGACACTGGACACTGGACAGCATAGTACTGAGCTCTTTGAGGGAAAGAATTCTAGAAATCTACACAGGGTTCTCAAGTCTGTTGCTGAATACTAGTCATACATGCCCAGGGCAAAAACTCTGTAAGATCAGTTAAAAATGACCAGGAAGCAATAAAATGCAGGGCATTCAACAGAAAACCCAGAAGAGTCATTAGTAGTGGAGCTAAACTAGCTCTAGAAAAATGGCTCCTCATCAGCCATCCTCAAAAAAAAAAATTTTTTTTGAGGATTTTATTTATTTATTTGACAGAGAGATACATAGCAAGAGAGGGAACACAAACAGGGGGATTGGGAGAGGGAGAAGCAGGCTTCCCACCGAGCAGGGAGCCCGATGCAGGGCTCGATCCCAGGACCCCAGGATCATGACCCGAGCCGAAGGCAGACGCCCAATGACTGAGCCACCCAGGTGCCCCTCAAAAAAATTTTTTATAACAACTGCATGTGAACCTACAATTTTCTCAAAATAAAAAGTTTAATTACAAAAAATTTAACTTAATTAAAAAATATAATACTCAAAAGGATCAAACTGATCTGCAAGGAACCTCACTTCCTACCAGAACAAAGCCCAATACTCTGTAAAGGAAAACAAAATCCAGCATTCTGTAAATGCAAGTTTATAACATCCACTATCCAATAAAAAAAATTACTAGGTGTGTGAAATAGCAGGAAAATGTGACCCATAAAAAGGAGGAAAACCAGGCTATAGGAACAAAAAGATAAATACTGGAATTAGCAGAAAAGACTTCAAAACATATATTACAAATATGCTCAATGATTTAAAGGATCATAAAGGTATAATGAGGAAAACAGAAGACATACAAAACAACCAGTTAAAACTCTAAGAGCTGAAAAATACAGTACCTGAAAATATAGCAAAAGACATGAATTTATAAGAGAAAGTAAAATGTAATTCCTAGAAATTTTTAAAACACATCAAACACAAAGCATTACTGCAATAGGCTCATCAATACATGAAACACAAGTTAAGGAAAGAAGTTGTGAATGTGAAGATAGATCAACAGACATTATCTAAATTAAAACACAAAAAGAAAACAAAAAAAGACCATCCAAGAGTTCTTGTGAAGGTATTTCCATACCCACCACTAAAAACTTAAGGCAGATATTATACTGCACAAACTTAAGCTTGCCAAAAGGTTTATCTATGTCATTTAACTGCATTCAAAAACCAACATTACAGAACAGATACAGAAAATTGTTTTTTAAATACCACTATTTTGAATTAATAAAGCACACATCTCAGTTAAGCAAGGGTCATATCACGATCAGTTTCACTCTCAGGTTACATTTTTAATCAGTGCTGTATTTGTAATCTCCCTAACATTTGTATACATTGCCTAATTCAAAAACTGCTTCCAAACTTATTGAATAGTACAAAGTATAACCTCAAAACACTTGAATAAAATATATTGTTCAATCCATGTATATCTTGGTATTGACACTAATTCCATTACACTGCAACAAATTGTTTCAACTGTCTCATAGTAGTTCTGGTCATAACTAACCAAGCATTCAAATATTTCAAAGGTCAAGTACTAAAAACAAAACATTACCAAGATCATCAGAGCAAGGTACAATTCAGTCATTTAGAAAAATAAATATCTTATCTAAACAAGACCAAAGAGGGGCACCTGGGTGGTTCAGTCGGTTAAGCGTCTACGTTCAGCCCAGGTCATGATCCCCGGGTCCTGCAGTCAAGCCCCGTGTGAGGCTCTCTGCTCAGTGGGGAGTCTGCTTGTCCCTCTCCCTGTGCCCTGCTCAGGCTCTCTCTCTCTCTGTCTCTCTCTTTCTCAAATAAATAAATAAAATCTTTAAAAAAAAAAATAAACACTAAAGAACCACTTTCATATTTTGGCACCAAATGCCAAACCCTAGCAATTACTACCTGATTCTTTTCAGTAATTTTATAATTTACAATGTCTCAAAATGTCCAAAACTTGAAATTTCTCTAGCTTCCTCCTTCCCCTTACACCAGTTGCCATGCAAGCATCCCCAAGCCATCCTCCATTTTCAATTGGCCCCAAAGAATTTCCTTGAAAGACAAGGAAATGGGTGAAAAGGAAAAAATAAATCTCAAATCCTCCTTTTACACCAACACTGATAACAATCTTCACAGGCAGCAGTTCAGTTCCAGCCTCTGTCCCATCACCACACTCCTTTCTACTTTGATTTGATATGATAAAAAGCTCTGACAAAACTGAAATCTTTTTTCAAAAAGTAGAGATTAAACTTATCTGGTATCTTGTAAAATGATTTCTCCCTAACCTATTTCCATTAAGACCTGTGTTTAACATTGTCTTATGTCACATATTCCATGAATAAAGTCAGATAAGGTAAGGAAAAAAAGGAATAGAAGGCAAACTTGTAGACTCTGTAATTTAATAAGGGAATTTTTTTCTTTTTTAAAAAAAGAAGGGGCAAGGGGCCCCTGGCTAGCTCAGTCAGAAGAGCATTCAACTCTTCATCTCAGGGTCATGATTTCAAGCCCCACGTTGCATACAGAGATTACTTAAATGAATAAATAAATATATAAAAACCTATAAATTTTTTTAAAAAATAAAACATAAAAAAAGGGGATAAGGGAGACTCAAAATAGCTATGTGCTAGCTTCAGGAACAGAAACTTTAAAAGGATAAGAGACCACAATGGGCCAGGAAAGAAAGGACACCATGATTAATACAAGTAATAGTCATGAAAAGATAAGCAGGGAGCCAATCTCTGGTATTTACAAAAGGAAAAAAAAAAAAAAATGTAGCTTAGATCAGGAAACCAAATATGACCAAGAAGTGTCACTACTGATTCCTCCTGCATGAAAATTACCCAATACACTCTCGATCTTGACCTGGATCTAGTTCTCTTCACACATTCCCAGGGCTCCTCCTCAAACAGAACATCAGTTCTAACTATCATCAAAGGCTTGGAATTGGAGAATTTTAATTAGGTTCGTGTACATTTAAGAAAGGTGCAGCAATTAAGAGAATTATCTCATGGCAAACACCAGGACTAGGCCTCAACGGATTTGAGGGTTGGATTCAAGGTGGATCTACAGACTTCAGCACAGCAATATGGAATATAGATTTTCGCTAGTGTTCTACCATTAATGTGACTTAACAGCTTCTTTTTTCTACTTCTCAAGGATATCAACTTACAATATACGGTCCTTTCAATACCAATACTACAACAAGAACATTAATTAAAATAGTCCAACTCAGGTGTTTATTTATTTCAAATTCCTAAGACAGAAAATATGATTGGTCCAAAAATCTCTTCAATTATCTCTTCAAGCCAATTCCAAGATGATATAATTGCTATATTTTAGTCACACTTCAGAAGAGCACCCATCACAGGCCAATCAATGAGAAGACATCAAGTTCATACAGAAGAAAAACACAGATGCCTACACAAGAGAGGTTACAGAAACAGAAATTTCTATTACAAGGAAGTAGGGACAGGGGAGGTTCCATATCTCATATGTTTCATTAGACGACACCCCATCCCATTATCCAGGGGTAAAAGAAATCTCTAAACTGCATGGAAGATGGGTCCTTTGTACCCCTATATGGATTTTTTAAAGTAACTTTCTTAAAAAAGTGTTTTAGTGGTTAAAGGGATGCCTGGGTGGCTTAGTTGGTTAAGCGTCTGATTTCAGTTCAGGTCGTGATCTCAAGGTCCTGGGATGGAGCCCCACGACCTGGGTCCTGGGGCTCGGGCTCAGGCTCCACACTCAGCAGGGAGTCTGCTGTCCCTCTTCCTCTTCCTCTCCCCCTGCTAGTGCTCTGTCTCTCAAATAAATAAATAAAATCTTTAAAAAAAGAACTGTTGGGTGCCTGGGTGGCTCAGTCGTTAAGCGTCTGCCTTCTGCTCAGGTCATGATCCCAGGGTCCTGGGATAGAGCCCCACATCAGGCTCCCTGCTTGGCAGGAAGCTTGCTTCTCCCTCTCTCACTCCCCCGCTTGTGTTCCCTCTCTCGCTTTGTCTCTCTGTAAATAAATAAATAAAATCTTTAAAAAAAGAAAGTTTACTTTAAAAAAAAAATTGTTTTAGGGGTGCCTGGGTGGCTCAGTTGGTTAAGCGTCTGCCTTCAGCTCAGGTCATGATCCCAGGGTCCTGGGATCAAGCCCCTCATCGGGCTCCCTGCTCAGCGGGGAGCCTGCTTCTCCCTCTCCCACTCCCCCTGCTTGTGTTCCCTCTCTCGCTGTGTCTCTCTCTGTCAAATAAATAAAATCTTTTTAAATAAGTAAATAAATAAATAAATACAGTACTGAATATAAAGTATAATCCAATTAAATTTGCCTTCTGTTCTGGAACTAAAAAGCCAAACACTATAATATAAATAACACACACCTGTACAGAAAATGCATTCAACCAAAATGTGAAAATCTGGACCATGTCCTTGCTCTGAACTCTACTTTGGCTACGAAGAAGTCGTAGTAATTAACTGACCCAAGTTAATTACTGAAAATCAAAACACCACCTTTAAAAAGTAGTAATAAAAAAATAAAAAGTAGTAATAGCCGGGGCGCCTGGGTGGCTCAGTCATTAAGCATCTGCCTTTGGCTCAGGTCATGATCCCGGGGTTCTGGGATTGAGCCCCGCATCATCGGGCTCCCTGCTCCACGGGAAACCTGCTTCTCCCTCTCCACTCCCCCTGCTTGTGTTCCCTCTCTCGCTGTCTCTCTCTGTCAAATAAATAAAATCTTTAAGAAAAAAAAAAGGTAGTAATAGCCAATAAGTCCATGAAAAGATGTTCAACATCACTAGTCAATACAGGAAAATAATTCAAAGCCACAATGATATACTTTACATGCACTACATTGGCTATAATAAAAAAAAAAATGTTGGTGAGGATGCAGAGAAATTTAAAACCTTGCATACTACTGGTAGGAATGTAAAATGGTGCAGTCTCTTGAAAAGTTTGGCAGTTCCTCAAAATGTTAAACACAGAATTACCATATGACTTTAGCAATTACACTCCTAGGTAAATACTACAGAGCCTGGAGAACACTATATTCAAACAAAAACTTCTACATAAATGTTCATAAGAACATTATTCATAATAAAAAATGGAAACAACCTAAATGGCCATCATCTGATGAGTGGATAAAAGAAACATGATCTATCAATATAATGGAGTATTATTCAGCCATAAGAAGTGATACACACTGTAACACGGATTAACCTTAAAAACATTATGCTAAGTGAAACAAGCCAGACACAAAAGACCACATATTGTATGATTCCATTTATATGAAATGTCCAGAACAGGCAAATCTATAGAGTCAGAAAGCAAATTAGTGGTTGCCAAGGGAAGAGAAGGGCAGTGACTATTTAATGAGAATTGGGTTTCCTCTTGGAGTGAACATGTTCTGAAATAGATAGTGGTGATGGTTGCACAATACTGGCAATGTACTAAAAACCACTGAATTGTACACTTTAATTGGTTAAAATGGTGAATTTTATGAGGTATGAATTTTACCTTAATTTTTTAATAAAAGGAATAGAGAATTTATATTTCCAGCCACGAGGCAGTAACAAAATAGATCCTACAGAATGGAAGCACACTACTGCAAAATTCTTACATTGTATATGAAAGGAGTAACATTATTTGAAGGCAGAGCATGAAAAATTAAAAATGAGTATTGTAAACCCTAAAGAACTCCCTGCCAAACACACACCCTCACCCCACACAACTATCACTAATAAGTTAATAGTGGAAATCAAATAGAAATCTTAAAAATACCCAATTAAGGGTGCCTGGGTGGCTCAGTTGGTTGGGCGACTGCCTTCAGCTCAGTTCAGGATCCTGGAGTCCCAGGATCGAGTACCACATCGGGCTCCCTGCTCAGCAGGGAGTCTGCTTCTCCCTCTGACCCTCCCCCTCTCATGCTCTCTCTCTCTCATTCTTTCTCTCTCAAATAAATAAAATCTTTAAAAAAAAAATAAAAACAATTAATCCAAAAGAAGGAAGGAAAGAAGAAAAAGACAAAAATAGAATGGAAGAGAAAAATAGAAAACAAAGACCAAGCAAGACATACACACAAAACCAAGCTTATCATAACAATGTTAAAATATAAACAGCCTGGGGCACCTGGTTGGCTCAGTCAGTTAAGCATCCAACTCTTGATTTTGGCTCAGGTCATGATTTCAGGGTCCTGAGATTGTGCCCATTGGCTCTGTACTCAGTGGGGAGTCTGCTTGAGATTCTCTTTTTCCTCCTCCCCCTGCTCTCTCTCTCTCTCTCATAAATAAATCTTTTTTTTTTTTTATTTGAGAGCTCGAGCAAGGGGAGGAGCAGGGGGAGGGGCAGGGGGAGGGGCAGAGGGAGAAGCAGCCTCCCTGCGGATAAGGGAGCAAATGCAGGACTCCGATCCCAGGGCCCGGGGATCATGACCTGAGCAGAGGGCAGATGCTTAACCGACTGAGCCACCCAGGCAGCACAATACATATATATACAGCCTAACCAATCCAATTAATAGGCAAATCATCTTATTAAAAAGGAAGATTCAAACATATGCTATGTATAAGAAACCTACTTTAATTAAAACAGATGTAGAAAAGTGAAGGACAAAAAACAAAACAAAACAAAACATGGCATGTAAACACTTATAAAAAGACAGGTGGAAAGGCTATATTAACATCAGACTAATTAGATTTCACAACATATATTACCAGGAATAAAGAGAGACATTTTAAATGATAAAGAAATCAATTTGCCACCTCTAAATGTGTGTGCCCTACTAACAAAACTTCAAAATACACAAAGCAAAAGCTGACAAAGTTAAATCAAGACACAGCCAAATCCACAATTATAGTTGGAATGGTTAAAGATTGTAACACTCTTCTTTCAGGAATTGATAAAACAAGTATATAGAAAATCAACAGGGGCATATAGAATGTAATACCAACCTGACTCTTTGACATTTATAGAATATGCCAACCTACACACAGCAAAATACTATTTTTTTCAAGGGCATATAGAACATTAACAAAGATATAGCTTATGGAGGACAATGAAACAAGTCTCAATAAATTTAAAAGGGCAATTCAGGAGCGCGTGGGTGGCTCAGATGGTTAAGGGTCTGCCTTCAGCTCAGGTCATGATCCTGGGATGGAGCCCCACTTAGGGCTCCCAGCTCAGCAGGGAGTCTGCTTCACCTTCTCCCTCTGCTTCTCCCCTTGTTTATACTCTGTCTCTCCCTCTCTCCCAAATAAACAAATAAATCTTAAAAAAAAAAAAGGACTGAATTCATACAAATCATATCCCCTGAACAAAGCTGAATTATATTAAAAATCAAAAACACAATATCCAGAAAATTCTCACTGAGAAATTAAACAATGTATTTCTAAATAACCCACAGTTCAAACAAGAAATCACAATGGAAATGACAAAGTATTTTGAACTGAATGAAAATTAAAATATACCACTAATGTGAGGATTAGAAAATAAGGCCAAATCAATTATCTAAGTTCCATATTCAGAAACCAAAAAAAGATGAAATTTAAAATAGAAGGAAAGAAATAATAAAAATAAACCCAAAAATTAGTAAAATAGAAAATGGACAAACTATATATAAAACCAAAATACCAAAACCAGTAATTTGAAAAGATTAATAAAATTGATAGTTTTCTAAACTATTCAAGAAAAAAAGAGAAAACACAAATTACCACTATCAGGAATGAAAGAGGTAGCATCCCTTCCAATACCATAAGCATTCAAAGTTTAAGGAAATATTATGAACTTATGTCGATAAGTTCAATAACTTGGGTGAAATGGACAAATCCCTTAGCAGACAAACTACCAAAGCTCACTCAAGAAATAAAGAACAGGAATATCCCTTTATCTATTAAAGAAACTGAAGTAATAAATAAAACCCTCCCACAAAAACTTTGGCTTCATTGATGAATTCTACCAAACACTTAAGGAAGAAACATACCAATTCCATACAAACTCTTTCAGAAAATAGAAGAGATAACATTTCTCATCCCCCTTTACAAAGGGGATTACCAGCATTACCCTGTGTGATGAGCTGGACTGTGTCTTCCTCCAAATTCATATGTTGAAATCCTAGCCCCTCAGTACATCCAAATGTGACTGTATTTGGAAACTGGGCCTTAGAGGTAATTAAGGTAAAATGAAATCGTATATTGGGCCCTAGTCCACTGACTGGTGTCCTTATAAGAAGAAATTAGAATACAGACAACACAAAGATCACGGGGTGACCATGTGAAGACACATCAAGATATATATTTTTTATAAGAACACCATAGACCAGTATTAGTTATGAAAATACAAAACAATCCCTTTAAAAAATTAGTGAATAGGGCATAAAAAAAGAAGTAAAACTGGAAGTTGGAAAAAAAGAAGTAAAGCTGTCTTGATTTGCAGATGACATGATTGTATTCTCAGAAAACCCCAAAGGATCAACCAAAAAAACTGTTGTAACAAGTAAATTTAACAATCACAGGATATAAGGTCAACATACAAAAATAAATTTTATTTCTATATATTAGCAACAATTAAAAATTGAAATTAAAATAATATTTACATCATCATCAAAAACATGAAATACTTAGGGCTAAGTTTAACAAAATACATGCAAGTTCCAAACACTGAAAAACTACAAAATTATAAAAACACTGCTAAGAGAAATTAAAGACCTAAATAATTGAAGAAATATACTATGTTCATGGTTCAAAGATTCAATATCGTTAAGATATCATATCTTCCCAAATTGAGTCATAGATTCAAAGTAACTCAAATTAAAATCCTAGCATGCTTTTTTGAAGAAATTGGTAAGTTAATTCTAAAATCCTTGTGGAAATGCAAAGGACCTAAATAACCAAATGACTTTGAAATACAGAAACAAAATTACACTATCTGATTTCAAGGTTTACTAAAATGATACAGTAATCAAGACAGTGTGGTATTGGCATAGGATAAACATACAGATCAAAAGAACAAAGAGTCCAGAAATAAACTTATACACCTATGGCTAATAAATTTTTAAAAAACGTTCCAAGAAAATTCAATGAACAAAGATGGCCTTTTCAACAAATGGGTGCCACAATCACTGGTTATCAATAGAGGAGAGGAAAAATCTTCAACCCTTACCACACACAGTATATAACAACTAACATGAAATGATCATTTATCTACCCATGAGAAAACTATAAAGCATCTTGAAGAAATATATAAGAAAATCTTTTGACTTCATGCTAGGCAACAAATTCTTGGATAGAACACAAAAGTCATAAACCATAAAAGGAACAATTGATACAATAGACTTAAAATTTAAAACTTTTGCACTTCAAAAGACATTGTTAAAAAAACAAAAAGGTAAGCAACAGACCAGGAGAAAACATCACAATATGTAGGACTGACAAAAGACTTATATCCAGCATATATAAGACAAACAAGAGAAAAATGAGCAAAAGATTAGAACATTTTATAAAAGATATGCAAATGAGAAAATAAGCACATGGAAATATGTTCAATGTCATCAGTCATTAAGGCAATCCAAATTATGATAATGAAATACTACTACACACCCAGTAGAATAACTAAAATTTGAAAGACTGAAAAAAACTGAAACACCAAATGTTGGCAAGAATATGGAACTGGAACTCTTCTACATTATTGATAGAAATGCAAAATGATAGGGCACCTGGGTGGCTCAGTCAGTTAAGCATCTGCCATCTGCTCAGGTCTGCTCAGGTCTGCTCAGGTCATGATCACGGGATCCTGGGATTGGGTCCCTAATCAGACTCCCTGCTCAGCAGGGAATCTGCTTCTCCCTCTCCCTCTGCCCCTCCCCCCTGCTCATGCACCAGTGCACTCTTCTTTCTCTAATAAAATCTTTTAAAAAAAAAGAAATTCCTTATTAAAAAAAAGAAATGCAAAATGATAATGATACAGCCACTTTTAAAAACAGTTTTGCAGTGTATTATAAAGTTAAACATATACTTGGCCATACAACCCAGCCAATACACTCCTAAATATTTACCCAAGAAATACGAAGGTATGTCCACACGAATACCTGAACGTAAATGTTTACAACTTTCTTCACAATTGCCAAAGACTAGGAAAAAAAAAACTCAAATCATGTTATATCCATGAATACTACTCATCAATTAAAAGAAAAAAATTAGTGGTATATTCAACATTAAATCTGAAAACCATTATGCCAAAAAACTACATACTGAACGACTCCCTTAATACAAAATCCTAGGAAAGGGGTGCCCGGGTGGCTCAGTAGGTTAAGTGCCTGCCTTCAGCTCAGGTCATGATCCTGGGGTCCTGGGATAGAGCCCCCACATGGGGCTCCCTGCTCAGCAGGGAGTCTGCTCCTCCCTCCCCTCTACCCCTTCCCCCACTCGTCCACGTCTTCACGTGTTCATTCTTGCTAATAAATAAATAAAATCTTTTTTTTTTTAATCCTAGGAAAGGCAAAACTATAGTGCTAGAGGGTGCCTGGGTGGCTCAGTTGGTTAAGCGACTGCCTTCAGCTCAGGTCATGATCCTGGAGTCCCGGGATCGAGTCCCGCATCGGGCTCCCTGCTCAGCAGGGAGTCTGCTTCTCCCTCTGACCCTCCTCCCTCTCATGCTCTCTGTCTCTCATTCTCTCTCTCTCAAATAAATAAAATCTTTAAAAAAAAAAAAAAACTATAGTGCTAAAAAAATCACTGGTTGCCAGGTGTCAAAGGGAGGATAGCAGATAGAGTGTGAAGTGTTGGCACAAATGAACTTTCTAGAGTGATGAAAATGTTCTAGATCTCAATTAGGGTGGTGGTTACACAGATGTATTCATTTGTCAAAACTCATGGAATTGAACTATACAAAAATAGTAACTTCTGCAGGACCTGGGTGGCTCAGTCAGTTAAACATCTGCCTTTGGCTCAGGTAATGATAATGATCTCGGGGTCCTGAGCCCCAAGTCAGGCTTCCTGCTCAGCAGGGATCCTGCTTCTCCCTCTCCCTTTGCCCCCCCAACCCCAACCCCTCTGTTGCTTTCTCTCTCTCAAATAAATAAAATCTTCCTCTCTACCTTCATTTCCTCATCTATAAAATGGAAATGATAAAAGTATCTGTATCAAATAATTATCGTGAAGATTAAATAGCTAGGGGTGCCTGGGTGTCTCAGTCGTTAAGCGTCTGCCTTCAGCTCGGGTCGTGATCCCAGGGTCCTGGGATTGAGCCCCACATCGGGCTCCCTGGTCTGCTGGAAGCCTGCTTCTCCCTCTCCCACTCCCCCTGCTTGTGTTCCCTCTCTCTCTGTCTCTCTCTGTCAAATAAATAAAATCTTTAAAAAAAAAAAAAAAAGATTAAATAGCTAATGTTAAACCATTAGAATAGTGCCTGGCAAATAATAACAGCTTATACTAGAGCACATATTTTATTAGGAGTATGTATTGCAAGCCAATGGTTAACATTCACTTTGGAGTGAACGTGGCATTTATTAACTCTGAGTTTAAAGTACCTAAAAGAGTCCCAAAAGTAGTTATCTGTAATTTTTACTTAACCCACTTTGTCTCATTACCTCTATTAAAACCAAAATGCCCATCCTTGAACTAATACTGAGGCCAGAGAATTCCAATACATGACTTGGGCCTAGTATCATGTGTTCCCAACTCTGAATTTGGGGAAGAACACCCACACCAAACCACACAGACTAGGAAGAGAGAAGGATGGACTTCCATAGGTTAATACTAGAATTACAATGAACAGATATCAGACCGCCTATTACAAACCACCTTCCTCTCTACGAAGAAAGAGACAAAATCAGTTCATGAAACTTAATTACGAAAAATGAAAGAATAATTAACTTATATATGAAGATATGAAGAGAAAACATGTTACTCTCAATGAAATGTTAGTTGAGATGGTAGGAATCTATATGTCTAGAACCTGCCACATACATATATAAATAAAGAGGGCAAAGTGAAGAGCAAAGATGGGGAGACACCACATATAAATACAAGAATTTAAGAAGCGTTTTATTTTGTACAATACAAATCTTAACAGGAAAGAGAAGACTAATTCTACTGTTAAAGCTTTCCTCCCAAGCTACAGAAGCTTTGAGGAAAAGGGTTGCAGGCTAAAATAATTACTTAAAACAGACAGAAAACACCAGTAACAATATACATATGCAAGGAGAAAAAATGAGCAACAAGGTTTAAGGCTTTAGTTACTTTAATCAGTAACAATTTTTTAGGGGCATCTGGCTGGCTGGCTCAGTCAGTAGAGCATATGACTCTTGATCTTGGGGTTGAGGGTTCGAGTCCCACGCTGGGTGTAGAGATTACTTAAAAAAATATTTTTAAAAAGTTTTTAAATAAAAAAGTAGCAATTTTTAGAATATGATCAAATAAGTAATGTTGGCTTATTATCAGGAAAGGTTTGTAAAAGGAAAGGGTAGCTACTAATCAACACATTCTTTACTAATGAACCACTACTGCATCACTACCTCCCTCTCAATTTATAGACCAGAATTCAAGTTGATAGTCTTTCATATCCTGCTTCATAAACTTCTCTTTCATTCGTTCTACCATTTGATTCACCTAAGTCGGCTGAAAACAATGCTGAAAATCCATCATCTGATAGCCAGAAAGACCATAATGAACTGCTATGATCTGATATCATTTCCTGCAGAGTATTTTTCGCCATCACTGTCACCCAAATGGTGCATGCATTATAAAGCAAAACATTCATCCAGTTTCAGTTTTGCAAATTGAAGGAAGTTCTTGCCTGATGTTACAACAATAATAACATAATGAATTTTAAAGTCTATTTCAATAGTTGAATATGCTTTAAAAGCTCTTTAAATTACAGTTAGTCCTATTTATAAGCTCACTGTGGTTTCAAAAGTTACCTAAATCTTCCACTTTTCTGTCACAAGGAAAATTATATACCATAATTCAGTGACTTTCAAATTTTCTTTCACCAATACCCCGTAAGATAAACACTGTAAGTATGTAATAACCAAAAGTTCAAACAAAGTTATCTTTATCATGACAAGTTATGTGATATCTCCTATTTTATTTCAATTTTTGATAGTGAAAAACACAGTAGCAACAGTGATCAACAGGTTTCATCTTTAGTGCTAAATGTGATTAATAGGTAATGGCTACTTGAGGACTGTGAGACATGTGAATTTAGAAGAGTAACACCTGCCATGGTACTAAGAGAAGCAACGATGCCAGGATATGATACTATAATTATATGACTAAAAGTCTCTCTTCACATTAAATCGTGAGCTTCTTCAGGACAGTCTATTATTAATAGTACAACACAAGAGAGGCAGTCACATATTTATTAAATGGCAGATCTATTTAATGTAGATCCTATTTTTTATCAGGCAGGTGATCAGAATTAACAAGGGACTTACTATCTACTTAAAAATACCTATTTCCGCCTCAGAATAACTGAGACTTGCAGGGATAGAAAAAGTAATTTCAGGTAGCTGGAAAAGCTAATGCAGAGGCAGTAGTAATGCGCTAGAAGAAAGATGTTATCTTAGACTCATAGTTAAGTTAAATGGATCATGTCAGAAAAATTAGAGAAATCAAGTAATAAAAATTTCCTTTGAATTTCAAAGATTTATCCAACTTCAAACTAAATACTACTCTCTCCTATACTACAGATTCTCCAACTATAAAACACTGGTAGAATTATCTGCAACTTGATCATACTTTGTATGAAACCAATAGTTAAGTGAAAACCATAAATCCCTGAAATGTTCATCAATTCTGCAACTAAATACAAACTTACTTTCAAATATGATATAAGTCAAGAGAGGCCAATGTGTGTTACTGAAAATCAGGCATTTGACTTTATCAACTGTTCTCAAAAAAGGGTAAAAGGTCATGTCACTATCACCTGGATAGCTTTTCCAAACTACACTACTATTCCAGCCTCCAATTCTGGTCCCGCCTCTTGATGTGGGCAGGCAAACAGGCAGGAGGAAGGAGTGGTCAGGGATAAAAACATTTCTCTCCTGTGATTATGCAACAGCTGTTTCCCTCCAACCTACCACATTTACAAGCCACTAGGCTAGGAGTGCCTGGCTGGTTCAGTTGGAGCACTCGACTCACGATCTTGGGGTTGTACGTTCAAGCCTCCCGTTCGGTGTAGAGATTACTTAAAAATAAAATCTTTTGGGGGCACCTGGGTGGCTCAGTCAGTTAAGCATCTGCCTTCAGCTCAGGTCATGATAGCAGAGTTCCCACGGTGGGCGCTCTGCTCAGCGAGGAGCCTGCTTCTCCCTCTCCCTCTCCCTCTGCCCCTCTCCCTGCTTGTGCGCGCGCTCTCTCTCTCCCTCTCTGTCAAATGAATAAATAAAATCTTTAAGAAAAAAAAAAAAGGCCCACTAGGCTAAATACATGTACTTACAAATTTTCTAATTCCACACGAATAAAGCACTAAGTTGAGAACTGGGAGATCTGAGTTCTCATTTTGCCCCTTAGCTGTCCAATCTGAAAGAAAGTTACTTCTTTGTGTCTCAATGGGGATACAATTACATTAGTATTACATCAAAATTAGAAGTTATCTATAACTTCCCAGAATTGTTCTTAGGGATAAAATGAAATGTGAAATATAAACAGATCTTGAATAAGGAATTATCACCATTACTCAAACTTTAGCTTCACTTAGATGTAAAACCATAGAGTAATTTGGGTTGGCTCAGTCTGACCTTGAAGCATACAAGACAAGACCAGCCACCCAGAGCCAATTAGAAATGAAAAAGATTTCTTGGGCCTTGACTAATCCCTATCTTCTACCCCAAAAGCTTGGCCAAATCAAATCTAGCTTGAGAATTGGGAAAATAGATTCCCATTAATGAATTCTTTAGAAAGTGAAATATTCACAATTTTTAACTGAAGACTTTCACTGGGCACTTCCCAGTTAGGACTTGGGAGAGTAGACTGAAATTGTTAAAAATTAGGTGACAAAAATTTTAATAATCTTACCATCACCACCACACCCTCCTTGCAAAAAAAAAAAAAAAAAAAAATCAGTGCCAGCTGCTTATACTACTCTATGGCTCTCCAATTCCCTACAAAATGGCCAATAGTAATGCAACTCATATGGTGCCTGGCAGACAGTATGTGCCAAATAAATATCTGCTGAATAAATGATTGATTCCCTTATTTCTCACATCTTCTACACTATTTCAGTGCATCTATATGAATGCTGGCATATTTGTTTTCTTTTAGCCTATTAAAAATTAAAATGCAAATCGTGGCTAAAAAGACAAATTCTGAAAATCCTCATTTTGTTTTATCAGCTTCTACTTCATCATATGGCACTCTACTGGGTATGAGCACAAACACCTCTTAGATCCACCCATACGCTGGTTAAATTATTTATAAATAACAATCACAATTATAGCCAGGTTTCAATGAAAAATGAGTTAATTTTGAGTCCAGAATAATTTAAGACCAAAGCAAAAATATGAAGATATTTTTACTGCAAGAACTAGAAACTCTTAAGCCTAATCAATATCCTTCCTACAGTTCCAGCTTCTAGCCCTATCTTATTTAATGATGCCAACTCACATCATCTTCAACCCTGAAGTAAATCCACTTCCCCTATAACGACAGTGCAGGCCAACTTCCTACTAATATTCTAAGTCTATCAACAATTTCCTCCAAAGGAAAAGTGTAAAATCCTACCCGTTCTCATTTAGCTAAAAGCAATTCCTTTCTCATAATCCTACCATTTGGATTGGGTTCTGGATTCCAAAAACAATAAAAATCTCAAAACACTTTCAGCAAAACAATCAACTCCATCTTTCACTTAATATGGATAACCCATCTATGCCAAATATCATAACTGAATACTGCTGTGTATCATTCAAGGTGCCAACTATGATGACAAAATGTCTAATACCTGGCGTTTCTCAAATCAGAAGTTCCAGTACACTATATAGCCTGTTATACAAATGTCAGTTACATCTGACACATGGATAATGTTTAATAAATGTGGTTCCCTCTTTCAAGGCATTCAGTGACAAGTGGAATTTTTTGTGAACAGACTTTATGACTACAGTAGCCTCAACAGCAGATTTAAAAGTGGCCTACCCTTTGAAGTGGGAGGATATTTATACACACACTCGCACGAGGGGATACAGACATGAAATACTACTGCTCCTTAAAATATCCATACTCACGTCTAGAGCACCATCTACCATACTTTCAATAAGCAAATTATGACCAACTCCATCCCTCAGCATCCCAGGAAGCTTAATCCTCTCCTTTTACAAGTTTAATTCACTTCAAGAAGCAATCCGGACCGACGAGGTACCTAATTCACCAGATAGCCAGAAAATTCAAGGGCCAACTTTCTCCTTTTGTGCACAACCATTTATCTGACCTTCCTTCCGGCCCCCTATTAATTATTCCCTCAACTCCCCTCACTTCCTCTCCACCAGCACTGACCTCTTTAGCACCCCCACCACCCTTGCCTCGGGACTCCCAACAACATTCCCCCATCTCACCCCATCAACCACCAGCCTGAAGGTCTGCAGACACCACCACGGCACCAACCAGACCACCATCCCACCGGACCCCACCAGCCCAAACAGGGCAAACTCCTCATTTAGCGACGGGGAGGGCGATGCTCTTCAAACTCACCACACGAAGTCGTTGCTTTTGTCTTCGTAGGAGTTGATGAGCCCGTTGCACAAGGGGGCGAGCAGAGGTCTCTTCCTGCTGCCGCTGCCGAGGCTGGAGCTGCTCCCTCCCACGCCGGCGCTGGGCCTGGCCGCGCAGCTGAGCCGAGACAGGCCCGCGGACACCGCCCCGCTGCCGCTGCCGGACACGGCGGCGGCCACCAGCACAGGCCGCGCCGGGCCCCCGAGGCCGCCCGACCCCGCGGCCTGGGGCGCCCCGCCGGACGCCGCCGCCGCCACCGCCGCCGCCGCGGAAGGGGGCGACGGGGAAGAGGACAAGGACGAGGAGGCGGAAGTCACCGAGGAGGCCGCCGAAGAGCCAGGGCTGGTCCCGGCGGAGCCCGACCCGGCCTGGCGGCTCCCGGACATCGTGACTCCCCCACCTCCGGCTGGGCGCTCGGAGAGGGTCCGCGACCGCGACCCGCCGCCGCCTCCCTCCCCTCAGCCTCAGTGCATCCTGAGGCCGCGCCGCGCCGGGAGGTGGGGCGGAGGAACAATAAAGTTGATTTTTTTTTACGGCGAGCAAACAGCAGCGTCCGACAAGAGGGGGCGGAGGAAACTAAGAAAGCCGAGAAACCACTACCGCTGCCGAGGCCGCCACCGCCGCGGGCCCCGCCGCAGCCAACCGGGGCGCGCCGAGGGCCGGCCGTGCGCGCACGCGAGCGGCGGAAGGGGCGGGAGCGGCGGCGGAGACAACTTCGCGGGCCGCTCGGACGCGCGCAGCGCGCCCCCGGTGGCGGCCTAGCAACGCCTGCCGCGCTCGTCCACAGCTGTTGCCGCTCGTGACGTACCGCGGGGGGCGGGGGTCGGTGGCAGGCAGTCCTAAAGGGTGAAAGCGCTACGGAGAGTGGAATGAATGATAGGGTGGCACAATGGTTTGGGAGCTGGGAGAAGAACGGAGTACTCGCAAAGGGACTGCGCACGCGCTCTGGGCTCCGACCCTCGCGGTTGCCCACGGTCTCGGCTTCAGGCTCGGAGCGGCGCGGGCGCGGAATCGCTGCACCACGCTTGCGTAGGGGCGAGCAGCATTCCTGAACGTGGAGAGGGAGCGGTCTCTGTCGCGCAAGAGGCAGGTGGTGTGACCCAGTGGTGAGGGCAGGGCAGGTGCTTCCGAGTCGCGGTTTAAAGGCTCTGTAGACCGGGACACGAGAAAAAAACGCAGGAGCTCTGAGCAGTTGAAAAGAGCACTGGACTGAGAGTCAAGGAGTCTGGGCTCTGATGTTAAACCATTCAACAGTATTGTGAGGCATAATTAAGATGAAGTCAGTGAACGGTACTTTGTAGATTGCAAACATTGTAGCAAATGTTATCAATTTTATTGGTTCGACCATGCTCTCTTGTATCTTGAAAAATTATTTACCAAATTAAGCATAACAATAATGGGAAAACAAATTATATTTAATCTGAACACAGTTCAGTCGGAATTTTGATATAATGTGGATCTTATATAATTCTAGCACAAAACAAGGAAACCTGACAGTTAAGACCACGAAAAGATGTGCAATTTCTGGTAGTTTTTTGGAACGTCGAAAATTGAATACAGATTTTCATTTGCCATTTTGAGAATCCCCAAGATTCTGGGGGATGTAAATTAGAAACAACTGGGTGATTTTCGATATCCTTCCCAACTCTGTCATCCTGTGATTCTTAGAGGGAAAGATCCCAGATTTAATTCTGTCCTTGTATTGAAGACCTTTCCCTAGGAACCTTTATCCATGCAGAAGGGACAGAACCAGGGAAGGGCCTAGATGAAGGCCCCGCAAAAAGACTTAGCCATTCATCTGAGCAGGGTTTCATCAAAAGTCTGTCATCCTCAACTCTGCCTTTGCTGCTTACCTTCCTATTACCAGCTCATGTTTCTGCTCAGAATATGATATAGGAATGAGCTTATCAGATCTCCAAGAACCACCCTCCTTGTGTGAACATTGCATTACCCAAACCCTTATTTAACTTCACTTTCAAGACCCAACTTAAATGTGAAGTCTTACTGACACCTCAGCGGAGATATTTACACCCTCCCTACTTTGTGCTCCTGGGATATTTTGTTTGCACTTATAACATCCTTATTTTAGTGGTTTATATATGATTCTCCTCTACTAGCCTATTTGCTTCAGCTTTGTATTCCCAACATGTAACATACCTGTGATAGGTGCTTATTAAATATTTCCTGACTAACGAATAAAGCAGTTGGTCTCAGTTTAATTATTTGCTTAAAGTCCGTTTTTCCAACTAAATTGTAAGCTCTATCAAAGACAGGACCATACTGGTTCTTACTGGGCATTTAAAAATTTCTTGATGAAGGAATGCATTAAAAAATAAGTGTAAAGAATCTGACGAATATTTATCAAATAGTACCTATAGGCCTGGACTAGGCAAGGGAGAGATGAAATTTATAAAACACTGTTCCTGCATTCAGGAAGCTTAAGGAATAATTGAAGAACTGGAAAAATACATACAAAGATAAGTAACGTTACCAAAGAGCACATGCTAAATGCTTAATGAGTAAAGCAGAAAAATGCCATAAGAGCAGAAACAAGAGCAAGTGCTAAGGGCCAGCCATGTTTGGGGTTGGGGGATGGGCCTTAAGAGAAAAGTATAGCTTGGTCAAGCAGAAAGTGTAATTAAAGTCATGAGCCCAGAAAATAAATAAGTAAAAATGCTTACATCAATTTCAGATATCTGTTTCATAGGGGGAAAAGTTTATTCAGCAAAAATTCATCTGGGGACCAGATTGTAAAAGCCTTGAATCCACTTTGGAAGATAACCTAGAGGCAATTGGAAACAATGAAAGCATTGCGAGGGGGTAAAATATATTCAACGTGTTGTTTTGAAGATTAAGTTTTCAGCAGATTAATCTTTCAGAAGAGGTGGGAGATTAGGAGCAAAGAAACTAATTAGGAAAAAATTACGGCAGTCCAAACATATGTGATGAGATTCTAGATTAGGGTGCTGACAAAGAAAGTAAGGGAGTATTCTGAGAAAAACACAAAAGAATCTATAGGATTAAGTTACTCTCCATAAAAGAATCTTTACCAACCCTGAGGGCATGACCCATGATCTGTCTTGTTCATTACTGTCTTTCCCAGTACTTGGCACAAAGGCCAATAAGTCGCTTAAGTAAAAAATGATGGATACAGGAGCGCCTGGCTGGCTTAGTCGGAAGAGGGTGTGACTCTTGATTTCAGGTTGTGAGTTCGAGCCCCATATTGGGTATAGAGATTACTTAAATAAAACTATTTTTAAAATGATAGAATACAGGGGCACCTGGGTGGCTCAGTTGTTAAGCATCTGCCTTCAGCTCAGGTCATGATCTCAGGGTCCTGGGATTGAGCCCCAGCATCGGGCTCCCTGCTCAGCGGGAAGCCTGTTTCTCCCTCTCCCACTTCCCCCCGCCCCCCGCTTGTGTTCCCTCTCTCTCTGTCTCTCTCTGTCAAATAAATAAAAAATCTTAAAAAAAAAAAAAGATATGGAATACAAAGAAGAATGACTCCAAAGATGAGTCCAGGGATGATAGCATGATGACAGAATTGGAGATGGCCAGTGGATGGTTTAGTTTGGGATGTATTGAGTATGAGTAAGTGGACGAAAATATATTCAAGGGAGCACCTGGGTGAGTCAGTCGGTTGAGCATCTGCCTTCAGCTCAGGTCATGATTCCAGGGTCCCAGGGATCGAGAACTGCATCAGGCTCCCTACTCAACGGGGAGCCTGCTTTTCCCTTTCCCTGCCCCCCCACCTCGTGCTCTCTCTCCCCCCCGTCTCTCAAATAAATAAATAAAATCTTTAAATATATATATGTATATATTTCAAGTAAGCAAATCCAGGCAGTGACCAAAAACTCAGGTTAAGACACAGGAGAAAGTTCAGTGCATGAAAAATAAAACTGCAGGCTCCTGAGATTCTTTCTCTAGATCTGGGGTAGAGCATATGAGTATGCATTCTTACCAGCACCCAAGTGAATCTAACCCTTTGAGAAACACTGTGATGATTATGTAGGGAATGTCTGAGAAATATGTAAAATGGTCTCTTCCTTCCAGGTAGCTTATTGAGGGGACAAAAGTGGTATGACCTTAGCTGAGAAGTCTCCTAGGAAAAAATCATCAGTGCTTAGTACTACCTCTTTGGAACCTGGCTTCAGTAAAATCTAAATTTAAAAAAGGAAGCTGAGGGGATAAGAGATGTGATGCAATGGAATTTCCATTTTATATCAGTTAAATCTATAAAGACTATTCTCAAAAGTACACAGTCCTTATTATTTTCTACAGGCAAGATATTCTGGAAAAGCAGAAGAGAAAAGAGGAAGTGTGGCAAAACACATACACACATATACGCACACACACACATACACAAGGAAGTCAGACAACTCAGGAAAAGAAGCAAATAGGAGAAGACAAGAAAACATTATGAAAAATGAAAGTAAATGTAAAATAAAAACTACGCCTTAATAATGGAAAGAATTTCATTGCGTTATTAAATATATTAATCCTATAAATGACAAAAATGACAAGACAAAATCCAAAGTCTTCTACGAAAATACTGTTACTGAGGTAAAATCCAGAGAAGTTAAGATGGAATGGACTTACCAAGAAGAGTGAACCTCCCAGACATATTTCCAAAGGGGCTAATCCAGGGGCACCTGACTGGCTCTGTCGGAAGAACATGTGACTCTTGATCTCAGGGTTGTGAGTTCGAGCTCCACGTGGGGTGTAGAGACTACTTAAAAATAAAATTAATCAGGGGTGCCCGGGTGGCTCAGTCCGTTAAGCAGCTGCCTTCGGCTCAGGTCATGATCCTGGGGTCCTGGGATGGAGCCCCATGTCCAGCTCCCTGCTCAGCGGAAAGCCTGCTTCTCCCTCTCCCTCTGCCTGCCACTCTGACTACTTGTGTTCTCTCTCTATCTCTCTGCCAAATAAATAAATAAAATCTTTAAAAAAAATAAAAGTAAAAATAAAAAATAAAATCAATCAATCAATAACAAAGTGACTTATCCAAATATCATATGTTAGGGAAATAAGGCTGCTGGTTTCTACCTCCAGCTAGTCCTGCCCTTTCGTAACCAATCTCTCAAAAGGATCCTTTCTAAAAAGCTTTATCTGCCTGATTCACCTGAAGAGTTTGCTGCCTGTTCGCCCTGTTTGCTGTCCAAGCAAACCTCTTAGTGAATAATAGCTTCCTGTTAAGTTTTTTTTTTAATTTAATGGGGCTGCCCTGTTTAAAAAATAAATAAATAAGAGATATGAAATAAACATGGTATTAAAAAGCTAAACTGAGGGGGGAAAAGGAGGAAATATATTTTTTTGTCAATGGACAGGAGAGAAGTAGAAACGTTTCTAAAATGCCATAGCATAATAATACATCTAGAAGAAAATAATCCATCATCTACTGGTAAAATGAAAAGCTCCAACTTATGAATTAAAACCAGAGGTAGACAGTTACCTATGGAGAACTATAATTTCTTAAGAGTTACTGTTTGCAGACAACTTTTTTCCCAAAATATCTATCACACTGTTTTCATTGCTAAAATGGCATTGTTAGCTTTTATTCTGTTCTTCCAGTCTTCCTAGGTAAAACTAGAAGCACTTTTTAGGGAAAGTAAACTAATATCACTAATAACTTGGTAAGTCAATCAACATATTAAAAGAAGTTAATTGCCTTTATTAAAGCACCTCTTTGGCAAGCTACTGCAAGCAATTTTAGTCAAGTCATTGTAAAAATATGTCCTAGGCCAATCAGAAGTATTGTAACAACGAAAGATTATAGGTGGAGCTGTGTGAACGTAAATGCAACTTACTGACTAGGGTTAGTCAGTTTCAAAAAAAAAAGTGCCCAAGACTGGGAAAAAATAGCATGGACTAGAAAAACATTTGCTCAGGGCACCTGGGTGGCTCAGTCAGTTAAGCATCTGCCTTTGGCTCAGGTCATGATCCTGGGGTCTTGGGATTGAGCCCCGTGTTGGACTTCCAGCTCAGTGGAGAGCCTGCTTCTCCCTCTCCTCCCCGCTCCAGCTCTCTGTCGCTCTGTCTCTCTCTCTTTGTCAAATAAATAAATAAAATCTTAAAAAAAAACATTTGCTCATTTGATATGTGGCAATATGTATGTATTTTATGAATATATGGGTAGGTTTAGATCCACTTGAATATAATAAACCAAAAAAAATTGAGGTCTAATGAATTCTAATGAATTCAAAAGAGAACAGTTGGTGTCATCATGAGGTGGAGACCAGGTAATAAAAGATAAAACAAAACAAAACAAAAAAACCACATCATGTTGAAATCGAGCACATAAATCTTTTGCTCCATGGATTTAACCACCCATGCATGCAATGTGGCATAACTAAACAATCTGGGAAGGTGTATATAGCTAGAATCAAGTTGTATTTAAAACAGCAAATTGTTCACTGTAATTTGCATCAAGACTCCTTCCTAGATTGTGACATTTCTTTCTGCCTAGTACCTTGGGCATTCAGATGTAATTGCAGGCCAGTCATACTGTGATATCTACTACAGTACATGCTCCTATCATCTACTAAATTCTGTAAGAAACTGGGAATGCTACAGTAGCACTGAATTGTGAATTTGTGTAAACAACCTAGAATGAAGGGTGAATAGTATTTGGTTATAATAACTGTAATTAGATTTTTATCAGGTTCCAAGAGAAGTTAGTGTGGGAGCCTATTGTTTATCTTTGAAGGTGATGTCAAATAAACAAGGATTCATTCTGACCTGTTTCCTCTTATTTCCTAAGTCCACATGGTAATTCTTATATTTTTAATTTGCTTTTTTCAGATAACAACAGGTATTTCTTTTCTCAGTCTATTGAGTCCTCCCATCCAGAGCCTCGGGCATCTACCATTAAACCAGTTCATAAACTGCATTTGCACTTACCAATTTATTGTGTGATAGTAGAAACTGGTATTATCTTCAGTTGGGAAAAATTAGGTCAAAGCAGAAAGCTGCTGGCCAAAATGCTGGCACTCCACCCCTGTTCAACGACTGAGGGTTACCAAATCTGGGTAATCTCTGCCCAACAATAATTCAACTGATACAAGAGCATATGTTAGTTTTGAGTCATTACACCAAAGTCAGAAGAAAAATTGAGTATCATACACCATTTTTCATTCTTTCTTCCTTCACTGTATGATCCTACCTCGTTCTCAAATACTTGGTTTGTACCAAGATGTAACCAATGTTAATAATACATCAGAAGAAATTACAAGCTGAATCCCATCCTAAAAACTGAATTCAGTATTGGTATCCACTACAGTGTCAATAGAAGTGTATTACTTTCGGGGCGCCTGGGTGGCTCAGTCGTTAAGCGTCTGCCTTCGGCTCAGGTCATGATCCCAGGGTCCTGGGATCGAGCCCCGCATCGGGCTCCCCGCTCTGCAGGAAGCCTGCTTCTCCCTCTCCCACTCCCCCTGCTTGTGTTCCCTCTCTCGCTGTGTCTCTCTCTGTCAAATAAATAAATAAAAATCTTAAAAAAAAAAAAGTGTATTACTTTCTATTGCTGCCATAACAAATTACCACAAATTTAACAGCTCAAAACAATAGAACCTAGGCTTGCTGGTTTCACTGTCAAGTCTCACAAGACTCAAATCAAGGTGTCAGCAGAGCTGCTTTCCTTTCGGGAGGCTCTGGGGATAACCCGCTCCTGGACTCCTTCAGGTTGCTGGCAGAATTGAATTTTGTATGGTCATAGGACTGAGGTCATAGGTTTATTTCCTTCCTGGCTGTCCGCTCAGGGCTATTCTCAGCTTCTATTCACCGGCATTCCTTGGCTCATGGCCCCTTACCTCTCTCACCAGTGACAGTGAGTCAAGTCCTTCTCACACTGCATCCCTCTGATTCTTCTGCCTTCCTGCTCCACCTTTCAAGGGCCTATGTGATTACATTGGACCCACACAAATAATCCAGGATAATCTCTCTAAAAGCCAGCAAATTCCATCTGCAAAATCTCTTTGCCTTATAATATAACATATTGACATGTTCCAGTGATTAGGGTATGGACATCTTTGGCAGGACTTTTAATCTGCCTACCGTATGCAGTATAGACTACATATTGCTCAATGAATACTTGTTGGTTGATTAGGTGACATGAAGTACTTCCTGGTTTATCTACATGGATTAAGAATTTGCCTCTTCCAAAGAACAATTTAATAAGATAATTGTCCCTCTGAATGGTCTCTTTAGAGAAACAGAATACTGAGAAAATGTGTTCCTTATCTTGTATGAATCATCTCACCCTCTGACATGAGGGTGGACCAATTGCCTTCATTTAATACACTTATTAAATATTGATTAATTTAATAACATCAATACATATCAATACAAATTTATATTTAAGTACCCATCTCTAGACATCATTACTGAGCATTTCTTTGTATATCATGGCAGAACAATGCTCCTGCTTCCTTGATAGGAATTTTCTCTGCATTATTTTTTATTACATTTATTGCATTTTTATACTGCAAGAGATTCTTTCACCTGAGTGAAGGGACAGAAAAATCTGGGGAGCTCTGACTTGGTTTGTTGAGCCAGCATGTCATTTCTCCCTCCTATTCTACCCTACAAATGAATACAGAGCTAGAACTCATGACAAAAATGAAAAACTCCTGTGACTGCTTGTTCAAGATGGCAGACTGAGATCACACATTTGCCTCTTCTCTTTCTGAAAATACCTTGAAAAGGAAATGAATGAGATCTTTAAAGGAATAAATCCTTAACAGCACCATAAAACATAACGGAAGACCAGTAGTGAACAAGAAAATTGGGGGAGTTTCTCAAATATATATGTATATTTGTATCTATATGTACATGTGTGTATACTATATATAGCAGATAGTAATTAATATATGTAGTATGTATGATATATAGCATATACATAATATAGTATGTATTATATATTAGTATGCTAGGATATATAACTATATCTACATGTATATTACATAGACTTTATGATATATATGTACATCATAATAGACGAATGAAGAATCTGGAGTAGACAAGGTCATGTCCAAAACATATTAAGGAGAAAGTTACTGGAGAGCAACAAAGCCTTTCTTCCCAATAAAGCCCCAAGCATGATGAAACCTTTCAGCATTATTTATGATAACTTTTAAGAGACTACCTGTGGAACAGTTGATCTAAGTACATACAGATGGTACTGCGAAACTATAAATGGCTCATTAAATCAGTTGGTGGTTCCCTCCTCTCCTACTTGGATAACTATGATAAGTGTAGAACTAATACATGCCAATGACAGGTGGACACTCTCCACCGAACCCCCACCCCAACAGAGGATGTGTACATTTATCAGATCAAAACAGGACCTCGGTGATTAAGCCCTTCCCATTCAGCTCTACCTAAAGAGGCTAACAGTGAGAAGATTTGCCTCTATGCTAAAGACCCCGGGAAAGCTCTCAATGAAAGTGAATCATCTAGATAAGCAGGGCTCCTAATATGGGTAAAGGATACATAGAGAGAAAAGCTGAATAAACTCTTAGATAACACTGAATCATCTAATGGACAGGGGAGTACTGGAGAGAGGGAGGAAGATGGAAATTCAACATTCACCCAGTTCTGAGATACTCTCAAGACAGTGACTACTCGAATGAAACCCTCCTTCCTTCAGCACTTATGGAAGTGCCCAGCTTATATGTCTGTTTCCACATCCATGCTCCCTGAAGGGATAGCTTATTGCTAAGTGAAAGGAGCCAGTCGGAAAGGCTACATACTGTATAATTTTAACAATATGACATTTGGGAAAAAGCAAAATATGGAGACCGTAAATATATCAGCCATTTCCGGGAATTTAGAGAAGTGGGAAGGAGGGATAAATAGGTGGAACATAGGGGATTTTTAGGGCAGTGCAACTATTCTGAGTAATACTATAATGGTTGACAGATGACATTATACCTATATCAAAACCCATAGAACACTAAGATTGAGCCCTAATGTAAACTACAGGTTTTAAGGCACCTGGGTGGCTCAGTCAGTTAAGCGTCTGCTCTCCACTCAGGTCATGATCCCAGGACTCTGGGATCGAGCCCACATCAGGCTCTCTGCTCAGTGGGGAGCCTGCTTCTCCCTCTCCCTCTGCCCTTCTCCCCCTTTCTCTCTCTCTCTCTCCCAAATAAATAAATAAAATCTTTAAAAAAACAAAACTACAAGCTTTAGTTAATAATAGTGTATCAATATTCAATTCATCAATTATGACAAATGTACCACACTAATGCAGTATGTTAATAATAGGAGAAATTGCTGACAGGAGGGGAGACATGGAATTTCTGTGTACTCTTTGCTTAATGTTTCTGTAAACTTAAAACTGCTTTAAATAATGAAGTCTATCAATTTAAAAAAAATACATGAAAATTTAAAAAATGACATTTTCAAAGGTTTGAGGAATAGATTAAGAATAATAAAGGGAAAAAATAGACAAAGGAGGGGCGCCTGGGTGGCTCAGTCGTTAAGCGTCTGCCTTTGGCTCGGGTCATGATCCCAGGGTCCTGGGATCGAGCCCCGCATCGGGCTCCCTGCTCCGCGGGAAGCCTGCTTCTCCCTCCCCCACTCCCCCTGCTTGTGTTCCCTCTCTCTCTGTGTCTTTCTCTGTCAAATAAATAAATAAAAAATCTTTAAAAAAAAAAAAAAAAAAAAAATAGACAAAGGAATGTTAGAAGAAAAATTCCTAGACCAGAATAAAAAATTCCCAATCATTATAGTATCATTCATGACAGATTAGGATCACGACAGTAAGATCGGACTACCCAGCAAGTGCCAAGCAAGAATATGAAAAAAAATATTTTGCCAGTGAAATTTCAGAGCATCAGGCATGAAAAGAAAATACTAAAATATTGCCAATATAGAGGAAGATATCTATTACTTTAAAATAATAAGAATCAGGAGTGCCTAGCTGGTTCAGTTGGAGGAGCACAAAACTCTTGATCTTGGGGTTGTGAGTTCAAGCCCCATGTTGGGTGTAGAGATTACTTAAATAAATAAATAAATAAATAAATAAACAAATAAATAAATAAACTTTAAAATAATGAGAATCAGATTGACAGTGGATATTGTATGGACTGAATGCCTGTGTCCTTTTGAAATTCTTATATTGAAATCCTAACCCCAATGTGATGCTATTAGGAGGTGGATCTTGGGGGGTGATTAGGTCATGAGGGTGGAGCCTTCATAAATGGGATTAGTGCCCTTATAAGAGACATGAGAGCTTGCTGCCTTCTCTCTCCTCACTGCCATGTGAAGATACAAAGAGAAGACAGCCATCTACAAGCCATGAAGAGAGCTCTTGATCTTGGACTTCCAAGCCTCAGAGCTGTGAGAAATAAATATTGTTTACGCCACCCCATCTATGGAAATTTGTTGGGGCAGCCCAGGCTGACTAAGACTGATGTATTTTAAGCAATACTAGATGCTAGTAGAAAAAATGCCTACAATGTTCTGAGGGTAAATTTTTTTTTTTTTTTAGTTTATTTGACAGAGAGAGACACAGTGAGAGAGGGAACACAAGCAGGGGGAGTGGGAGAGGGAGAAGCAGGCTTCCCGCGGAGCAGGGAGCCCGATGTGGGGCTGGATCCCAGGCCCCTGGGATCATGACCCGAGCCAAAGGCAGACCCTTAACGACTGAACCACCCAGGCGCCCCTAGGGGGTAAACATTTTTAAGCCTAAAATTTTAAAACCAAATTATGAGTCAAGTTTGAGGTCAGGACAAAGATATTTTCATACGTAAAAGTGCTTGAAATGCTTACCACCTCTAGTGGACACTGACGGTGCCCAACACAATTCCTTTTGCCTGGCATGGTCACCTGGCTGCTGAGTATTGTCTGCTAATGGCTTACAGCAGCCTTGTTCCCTGGAGGATTGCCCTTGCGTGTGCTTCAGCTGGGAGCCGCCTTTCTCACCTGCTTCTATCCTTCCACCCGCCTCCCATGCCAGCGGCCAACAGCCAATCCCTGACACAAGGCTAAACAAAACTCCAGCCTCCTTGGGACCAACCTTGCAGTGTGGCTAGTGCACCTTGGCTCCCCAGAAAACTAGACTAAAATTAGTCACCATGTGAAACCTCATTCTGGCCCAGTTTTCTCCCCCAGCCCTATCCTGCTTCCCTTGCTCCCCTCCTCCCGAGAGAAAACCCTCATTAAATCCCTCTCCTAAGAATTCCCATCTCAGGCTCTGCTTCTAGGGAACAAAATCTAATCCCCTACACATTCCTCGAAAAACACTGCTTAGGAATGAACTCCAACTTACAAAATAACAAACAGAATCCAAGGGACCTCCACTTCTGACCAATATGGAGTAACATGGACTAAGTTTGCCTTCCCACATGAAACTGAAAAAACAAGCTCACTGTGTGAAACAATGCTTTTACACATTGGATAGCAGGTAGCACAGAACTGTGAACCCTGAAAAAGGGGGAGCCCTTGGGGCGCCTGGGTGGCTCAGTCATTAAGCGTCTGCCTTCAGCTCAGGTCATGATCCCAGGGTCCTGGGATCGAGCCCCGCATCGGGCTCTCTGCTCAGCGGGAAGCCTGCTTCTCCCTCTCCCACTCCCCCTGCCTGTGTTCCTTCTTTTGCTGTGTCTCTCCCTGTCAAATAAATAAAATCTTTAAAAAAAAAAAAAGGGGGGGAGCCCTAGAATTAACCCAGCTGACTGCCTGAAAAATATCTCCAAGCCACGCCCCAGGGAAAGGGGACCCAGGCAGTGCCACGTGGTCTCTCTCAGTTGAGGAAACGTAACCGGAAGTCTGGGAAGTGGCTAAGAATCCAGTGGCCAGAGTTTTCAGGGCAGAGCTACAGAAAGGGAAGAGCTGTACAGAGACAGAGCTCCAGAGACCTAGAGAGCATCTTTAAGTCTTCAGCTGAATACTGATTCGTGCCTACATGTGAAGAAAAAGCCTGAGGCTGGGGAAAGAACCACCCAAAGGAGCAGGAAGAATGACGCCCAAAGTTCACACTGAGCTAGGAAGAGTCACCGAAATGTGAGGGCTCTTTTGTTGTAGCAACTAGTGCAAATTACTCTAGCTAATTCACAGGAATTTCATTATGGTCTTCAATTCCTAGCAAGCACTGAAGAAATAAAAAAACAAGACACATGCATAGTAGACAAAGGGGCAGTGCCATCATTATTCAACAAATAGTGCTGGAAATATTGTCCATTTAGAAAAATTATAAACTGAACCCCTAGTTTGTGCCATGCAAAAATGTATATTCCAAATAAAGTTTTAAATATAAAATAATAATGATCAAGTAATATTTCTGAGCTTTCATATTGAGCCTAATATAATCTTTTCCACACCTTCATGAAATCAGTAAGCTATAACATTTAGGTCATAGTGGAGCGGGTCGCAGGCTTTGGAGTAACACTGCTTATGTCTGCGTCATTCCCCACCTCCATCCCTCACTCTCTTTTAGTACTGAAACCTGAGATCATGTCCTTTATGCATATCTCTTTTGTTTGCCACTGTAAGGGCCTTTTCAATCAGAGTTTCTTTATTTAATTCTGGGAAATGAATCATCACATCATATTATTTCATCATATAGTTCCTCCTTTTCTTTCCTTCTGAGATTTCAATTAATTGGATTAGGCACTTTTTTTATAAAGATTTTATTTATTTATTTATTTGAGAGAGAGAGAGAGAAACAGCATGAGAGGGGAGAGGGTCAGAGGGAGAAGCAGGCTCCCTGCTGAGCCAGGAGCCCGATGTGGGACTCGATCCCAGGACTCCAGGATCACGACCCAAGCCGAAAGCAGTCGCTTAACCAACTGAGCCACCCAGGCGCCCGGGATTTGGCACTTTTATTTCTCTTCACTCTACCCTTTAGCATTACACACACATACACACACGGCTAAAATGTATATGTATATATCTATAATTTATATATTTATATTATATTATTTATATATTTATATTCTTCATTTTTTATTTTCTAGTAGAGTTTCTCAATCTTATTTCACTAATTTGCATTCATGTACTATTATTCTATCAATTATTGTTTCTTACCAAATAGTTCCACTTGTTTTGTTTTAGTGTATTTTTTTAAGATTTTTTTTTTTGTTAAAGATTTTATTTATTTATTTGACAGAGAGAGAGAGAGTGAGAGAGCACAAGCAGGGGGAGCAGCAAAGGGAGAAGGAGAAGCAGGCTCTCAACTGAGAAGGGGACCCAATGCAGAGCTCGATCCCGGGACTCTGGGATCATGGCCTGAGCCGAAGGCAGATGTTTAACCAATTGAGCCACCCAGGCGCCCAGTTTTTGTTTTAGTTTTTTAAAGATGTATTTATTTATTTGAGAGACAGAAAGAGAGAGCACATGAGTGGGAGGGGCGAAGGGAGAGGGAGGGAGAATCCGAAGCATGAGAAGCTCATGACCTGAGCCAAAATCAAGAGTTGGACACTTAAACAACTGTGCAATCCAGGTGCCCCTCCACTTGTTTTTTAAAGTTATTTTGGGTTCCATGGGCACCTGGCTGGCTCAGTCAGAAGAGCATGTGACTTTTGATCTCTCTCTCTCCCTCTTTTTTTTTTAAGATTTTATTTATTTGAGAGAGAGAGAGAGCATGCACAGAAAGAGGGAGAGGGAGAAGCAGACTCCCCACTGAGCAGGGATCCTGACACGGGGCTTGATCCCAGGACCCTGGGATCATGACCTGAGCCGAAGGCAGACGCTTAACCCACTGAACCACCCAGGCGCCCCGACTTTTGATCTCTTGATCTCAGGGTTGTGAGTTCAAGCCCATATTAGGGGTAGGGAGATTACTTAATAAGTAAAAGTAAAATAATAATAATTTCTGGTTCTTGAGAGACATATGATTAGCAGATAATATCCAATCATAAATTTTTAAAAAATATTTTATTTATTTATTTGACAGAAAGAAAGAGAGAGAAAGCACAAGCAGGGGGAGCGGCAGTGGGAGAGGGAGAAGCAGACTCCCCACTGAGCAAGGAGCCAGATGCTAGACTCGATCCCAGGACCCAGGGATCATGATCTGAGCCAAAGGCAGATGCTTAACTGACTGAGCACCCCAGGTGCCCCTATACAATCATGAATTAATTACTCATTTGTAGAAGATTCAGTGGGTCAGTCTTTCTCTATTCTTTAGGAATAACATGTATTCATTGAACAAATATTTATTGGATACTTGCCATTTATCAACCACTGTATCAAGTTCTGGAGATATGGTAGTTATACAAGTTTCCTTCCTCATAAGCTTTATGTGCTAATAAATATATTAAGTCAGTAGATAGACTCTGTGAAACAAAGCTGACTGTTGGAAATGATATTTTGATTAAATTGGTCAAAATCATCTCTGAGACTAACGTTTGACCAGAGACCTGAATGAAAAAAGTAAGTAGGCCAAGGAAACAGTAGGGGAGGATCATTCTAGGCAGAGATTATCACAGCATATGCAAGGGCCCTTTGTAGGGGGAATGCTTAGTAGTTGAAGCTCAAAAGCCAGTGTGCTAGAGCAGCATGTGGGAGAGGTAGAGGAGAGGGAGAAAGAGAGAGAGAATATAAAGTTAGAAAGATAGTGTTGGGGCGCCTGGGTGGCTCAGTCAGTTAATGTGTGCCTTTGGCTTGGGTCATGATCTTGGGGTCCTGGGATCAAGCCCCACATCAGGCTCCCTGCTCAGCGGAGATCCTGCTTCTCCTTCTCCCTCTGCTCATCACCCCCACTCATGCTCTCTCTCTCTCTCAAATGAATAGGTAAAATCTTAAAAAAAAAAAAAGAAAGAAAGAAATGAAAAGAAAAGAAAGTAAGGTGGTGTTACGGGCTAAATGGTAACCCCCCCATTCATATGCTGAAGCCCTAACCCCTAGTTCCTCTGAAATAAAGAAAATCTTTATTTTATCCCCCCCATTCCTATGCTGAAGCCTTAACCCCTAATTCCTAACCCCTTTGCTTCCTCCAAAGATACCTTTGGAGATAGGGCGTTTAAAGAGGTGATTAAGTTAAAGTTAAGATCTTTAGGGTAAGCTGTAATTCAATCTGACCAGTGTTCTTGTAAGTAGAGGAAATTTGGACAACAGAGGAATACCAGGGGCATGCACAGAGGAAAAACCATGTGAGGACACAGCAAGAAGGTGGCCATCTGCTGGCCAAGGAGGTAGGCCTGAGGAGAAACCAACCCAGTCAACATCTTGATCTCAGACTTCCGGCTCCCATAACCATGAGAAAATAAATATCTGTTGTTTAAGCCACCTAGTCTGTGGTATTTTGTTATAGCAGCCCCAACAAACTAATACAGGAAGCCAGGAGCCATTTTTAACAGTAAGCTGTTGCAATTTGAATTGAGATTTTATTCACAGAAACTATACAAAATTATATGTTCTTGTTTTAATGGTGTACTTGGTGAGACTTTCTTTTTTTTTTTTTTAAAGATTTGTATTTATTTATTTGACAGAGAGAGAGACACAGTGAGAGAGGGAACACAAGCAGGGGGAGTGAGGGAGGGAGAAGCAGGCTTCCCACGGAGCAGGGAGCCCGATGTGGGGCTTGATCCCAGGACCCTGGGATCATGACCTGAGCCGAAGGCAGGCGCTTAACGACTGAGCCACCCAGGTGCCCCTTGGTGAGACTTTCTTGAATAATATTAAGACTCTCTAGGGACCGAGGGCTGGCTGCCCCAAAATATGTCACTTTGGCATATTGATTATTTTAAATAAAAGTTACTTAAGAGATAACTTATACCAAAAGGACACTCAGACCCTTCTCTATCCCTCTGAAAGTAGGAAATAAATTTCCCATTTGAAAGGTACCCTCCCTGTACCAGGAGGTAAAGAGACATCCTTCTTACCAGATATGGGAAATTTAGAGCTCAGAAGGTTGTATAAATAACTCGTTACTATGTTTTTTAGAAGGTTTTTTTTTTTTTAAGATTTTATTTTTAAGTAATCTCTACATTTAACATGGGGCTTGAATTTATAACCTCAGGATCAAGAGTCACATCCTCTACCAACTGAGCCAGCCAGGCACCCCAACTCTTGTCACTTTTTACTAACTTACTATTCCAGCCCAAATTCTGTTTAGAATTCCTTACTAATCAAAACTCCCGAAGTTAAGGGTATTTTTTTTTTTTTAAATCCTATCAATTCCTCACAGATTAATTGTTTCTTTGGCTAAAAAGTATAAAAACTGCCTGCCTTGGTCATTTCTTTAGGGCTCGATTTCATCATTGGGCTTCTGTGTGCACATATTAAAACTGTTTTTTTTTCTCATGTTAATCTGTCTCATGTAAATTTAGTAATTTTTAGTCCAGCTGGAAGACCTTGAGGGTAGAGAAACATTTTTCCTTCCCTTCAATTCACCATTTGTTTCCATTTCTTCCCCCATGAGAAAAGAAAACATAATTAGTAGTGTGGTGAGAATTATTGGAATTTGGTTAAAGGTCCTGAAATAATCACTGAGAAAAAGATGGACATATTTAACAACAAGAACAATAAAAATTTAACTCCTACATGTCAAAAAATAAACAATAAAAAGGCCAACATAAAAAGGCAAACCATAAGTTGTAGGTAAATTATTGCATTAACTAAGAATGACAAAACATAGATCCTCTATAATCTACAGTGATTGTGTTTTGAATACCACCATCCATTTACCTTACCTCTGATGACACATGGAGATCTGTGTCCATGTGGTTCTGGAGAGAACCCAAATCCCAAAACTCCAAGTTTAACATATAATCCAGACTTAAGCCAATCCATGAGTCACATTCTTAGTGCCTCTCCCACACCTCCAACCAGAATGATTGCTTCAGGAATGGATGAATTACTGAAGAAAGAGGAGCTTTTGCTGGGACATCTAGGAAGGAGAGCTTGTTTTTTTCTTGCTGGCTCTGAAGCCAAAGTGGGCATAGAGCCTGAAACTGTTGCCACCATATTGGTACCATCTTGCTACCATGTGGAATCCAAAAATGAGACCAGCATAGAGGAAGGCAGTATTAGTGCATGGAGAGAAATGAAATTCTGACCACAGCATTTCAGTCCTGAATCCAGGCAATCAGCACTAACCCCAAGTATTTATTTACTTAGGCAATAAATCCCTTACTGGTCATTGCACTTTGCATTGTAATTGTCAGTACCTTTTGACTAGATTGTCAGGTTCTTGATTGCAATGATTGTCATTTCTGATCTATTCCTAGCATCTGGCAAAGTGCCTGGTATATTGAGGGCAAGGTACATATATTTTTACTAAGTGGATATTAAATGAAGATGCTGTCATAAAAAAAAAAGATGCTGTCATATTTTAAAGTTGCCTTAAAGACTAATGCAACTTCCTACATGATTCTGACTTTTCACAACATCATGAAGATATTTTCTAGTCTAAGGTGAATGCATGACTCACAGAGAACTCACTAATATCCTCTTAGTATCACGACTCCATATTTTTGGTGGGCGATACATTTGATACACTTCCAAACACCCCCATAGCAACTAAAGTTTCAAAAATACACTCAAAAAGTCATATTTTTATCCTTGTCAGCTCATATGCTATATATCATTTCAGATCGAAAGCCCCAGTAGCAATCTAATTTGGAAGTCCTGGTTTGCCTTCCTCCTGTTTAGGAAGTAACATGATCTCCAGAGTTTAATTAATGAATGAACATTTTCCATTTGTTCATTTGTTGATTCTTTCCTTCATGTTCTCACTGTATCATTGATCTACTGCTGCTTAACAAATACCCATAAACTTAAAGGCTTAAAACAAGACCACTTGGGGCACCTGGGTGGCACAGTGGGTTAAGTGTCCAACTCTGGTTTCAGCTCAGGTCACGATTTCAGGGTCCTGGGATTGAGCCCCACATCAGGTTCCACATTCAGCACGAGTCTGCTTCAGATTCTCTCTCCCTCTCCCTCTGCCACTCCCGCTTGTGCTCTCTCTCAAAAAAATAAATGAATAAGGGGCGCCTGGGTGGCTCAGTCAGTTAAGCGTCTGCCTTCGGCTCAGGTCATGATCTCAGGGTCCTGAGATCAAGCCCCGCATTGGGCTCCCTGCTTAGTGGGAAGCCTGCTTCTCCCTCTCCCACTCCCCCGCTTGTGTTCCCTCTCTCGCTGTCTCTCTCTCTCTGTCAAATAAATAAATAAAATCTTTAAAAAATAAAAATAAAAAAATAAATGGATAAATCTTTACAACAAAACAAAAGAAAACACCACTTACTGAGTTGTTCATTCTACAGGTTGGCAGTTTCCTCTGAGCTCCACTGGGATGTTTTTCAGGTCTCACTTGGATCCTCTTGTGCATCTGCTGGATTGGCTGGAAGCTGGCTCCTCTATAATGACCTTAGCTAGGACAGCAACAATCTACTCTCATTATTCTATCCTGAGCATTAACTCAAAGTTAACCATAAAATATAAAACCCTTATGTTCAGGATGTCACAGGGTAGGCAATACCAAGAGAAATTAGTAATAAGACTGGAATAAAGTAAATCTGGATTTAATGAAGGAGAGACTGTATTCAAAAGTATTATTGTGGGGTGTTTGGCTGGCTCAGTTGGTAGAGCACATGACTCTTGATCTCAGGGTCTTGAGGTCAAGCCCCACATTGGGCATCTGGCCTACTGTATTTATTTATTTTTTAAAGATTTTCCTTAAAAAAAAAAGAAAGAAAGGATTTTACTTAATTATTTTAGAGAAAGAGATAGAGAGAGAGTGTGCAGGGGGAGGGGTGGAGGGGGTAAGGAGAGGGACAAGTAGACTCAGTGCTGAGCGCAGAGCGCTTTGTGGGGCTCGATCTCACAACCTTAAAATCATAACCTGAGCCGAAATCAAGGGTTGGATGCTCAACCAACTGAGCCACCCAGACACCCCTAGCCTACTTAAAAAAAGAAAAAAAAAAGTATTATTGCAAGAGAGAGAAAAGGACTATTGCAAGTGGGAAGAGTGATTATTGCAACAGGGAGAACATTTTGACCACAAGGTGTGCAAGTGACAGTCCAGAGTCAGGCAAAAGAGAAGAGTAAACAAAGCTAGAAAGAAATAGGTGTGGGGAAGTGGGGTGAATGGATGATGTGAAACATAATCATGGAAAACCTCACTAAAATGGTATCAGCTGCAGACCCAGCAAGAGGAGAGGACTTGACTTTAGGACTTGACCATTCATAGACTTGACCTTGCATGTGGATACTACCCTACTATTCCAGCCAGAAGAAGAGATACTTTGCTCTCCAACTCCCCCTCCCCTGCAACAGCTCAGTCAATGAGAAGCCACCACACTTTGAGCTCCCAGTTTATTCCAATGGACTTTTCATTTACAACAGCCTTCCCAACTTACCCCTTTTCTCCTTGAAAAAAAAGGTGCCTCTCTTTTATTCCCTGGAATAAACGTTGGGTAAGGTTTTGCCGCAGCTTGTTCCAGATTGTATTCTCTTTTATTCCCAAATAAACCCATCTTTGGGTGATAAAGTAACTGGCAGTTTTTATTTTTATTATTTTTTTATTATTTTATTTTTTATTTTTTGTTCAAGTAGTAGATCAGAGAGTAAGTTATTTTATCCTCAGGGGAATGTATACTGGTCAGGCTGAGGATGGGCCAAAGTTTAGGAGCTTGGGGTAAGGAGACACATTAACAGGAAAAAAAAATTGTTTTTAAGTTATGTTTTAATTACTTAATGGGAGCCCCTCAAAGATATGAGACTCAAAAGGGGACTAAAGGATTGAGGCTTATATAACATCATGAGCTAAGGGAAGGTTTATGGGTATGGGGCTTCAAAGACAGGAAAGTGAGTCATAGGAAGTTGAGAAAAAATGTTTGGTAAACAAAGGTTGCCCTGCCAGGCTGGTAATAGTTCTCTTGTCATAGCTCTCTTCCTGCTACAGGCCCCCTTTCTAATGTAAATTTCCTTTATAAATGTAGATTTCTCTTGCAAAAGGGTAATTTCTGTTTTCAGAGCTCTGGTGGGCCTAAAGTTGCTTTAAAAATAATCGGTTCAAAATAATCCTTCTGCCAAAATGGCACATTTTGGGGTGGCATATTCTGCCCTTCAAAAATTTTTTTTAAATATTTTATTTATTTATTTGAAAGAGAGATAGCAAGAGCGAGAGAGGGAACACAAACAGGGGGAGTGGGAGAGGGAGAAGCAGGCTTCCCGCCTAACAGGGAGCCCGATGTAGGGCTCGATCCCAGGACCCTGGGATCACTACCTGAGCCAAAGGCAGACGCTTAACGACTGAGCCACCCAGGCGCCCCCCTGCCCTTCAAATTGTTGAATTGTTTTTATTATAATAAATCTCAGGAAGTCCTATCTTTTAGGAATGGGTAAATATAATAAAGTCTGGAAGAAAGGTGATCCCTCATTCTGGTAAGTAAAACCCTTGCATGTCAGTGAAGATATGATTATTTCATACTTTACAAAGGAAAAAGGCAGGAAGGCCAACTTCTTCCAACTTACATTAAGTTAACTGAAGCATTTTTGGTTGTTAGGAGGGAATAATTTTTAAATGCGGACATCCTGATGGCAGTAGGCAGAAAGAGAATGAACTGAGATGTTCTATTAATATCAAGGGAACGTGTGTGGGTGTCCATGGCGCACTGTGAGTTAAATGACAGCTAACTTGGGGAGTAGGGCATATTGGGTGAGTCAGGTGCAGTCCAGGGCCTTGGTCACAGCATGCTGAAAGGACTGGGGTCCGATAGTACTTGTCACAGCTGAGGAGCAATGGTTCCATGCCCAGAGAGGCAAGCCAAGGGGATCTCAGGCTGCTGCTTCCCCCCACTTCACTGAGCACTCAGCACCTACAGCAAAGGTGGCACTTGGAGAGAAACATGCCCTGTTCCTAACCCCAGCTCAGAAACATTCCCTAGGAAGAGAAATTTGTTCCTCATCTCCTCCTCAGGAGGAGTTGGAAGCTCCCAATGTTTCCAAAGGAACTGACGGCACTCTTAACAGAGCTTGCGGAAGTTCAAGCCTAAGGGTTTGAACAGTGGAGGGTGTGGTGAAAGGCAACTGAAAAGAGATTCGTGCATTTAATGAAGATACAGACTAGACTGTCGGCTGGCTAGTTTGTGAGAGAGAACAGAGCAATAGGACAGCTGGGAGGAATTCTCTTGGAGTCAGAAAAAAGATATTGAACATTAACTTCAGGAACTATGCCTTTAAAGGAGGCACAATTTGGGGCACCTGGGTGACTCAGTCGGTCGAACATTGGACTCTTAATTTTGACTCAGGGTCGTGAGATGGGTCCCTGCATCGGCCTCTGCACTGAGTGTGGGGCCTGCTTGAGATTCTCTCTCACCCTCTCTCTCTGCCCCTCCCCTCGACACTCATGCATGTGTGCACGCACTCTCTCTCTCTCAAAACAATAAATAAATAAAGGAGACACAATTTTATTGGATTAGTTTGTAGAATAATTTAAGCTCATGGACAAACCAAAAAAAAAAAAAAAAAAAAAGAGCAATTGGCCAGCAATTAGTGTTTAACAGCTGAATGTGGGCAGGGAAAGAAAGGAAGAGTGCAGGGTGATGGTGGGCTGTACCTCCTTCAGGAGCAATATGTGTGTATGTGCATTGAGGGGTGGAGTGGGGACTAGACTTCCCGAAAATAAAATGGCTAATCATTGTACAAATTGAGGGAGAGGTGCTTGCTAGACTAGAGTTGCTGCTAGCAACCTGGACCAGCACCGTAGCTGACCTTAATGCCCCTTCTAAAGGTAGAAAAATTGGGGTACAAATAAATGACAAGTGGACAGAAGGAGAAAATAGCTGAGCATAGAAGAATGTATAAATGGGTTATGAAATGAGAGATATCCAACACTGTATTAATACCCTGAGAGAGAGGCTCAGCGCAAGAGAATAATATTATCTCTTAGCACAATTATACCAAATGTCCAGAAAGTTGAAGCTATGTTTGAGGCTACCCCCGCTTTTGGAATCTGCCCAGGTCAGATGAAAGTCTACAAACCAGCATCTGGGAGACATTCTGGTCATACAATCTGTTGATGAACTGTATCAACTGTTAATGACTAAATTGAACTCTAATAACGTGCTAGTGTCTTTTGACGAGTATTTTCAGGCTACATCTACTCCAAAGGACATCATTTGGGAGAGAATTTCAAAGAACTACTTCCTACAGGGATTTTAAGCCCTGTGGTCTATAGCTCCCAGCACACTGATTGCTGTGTAACTATAAACCTCCATGATCAAATGCTTGCAAGGGTCTCTGGTTATAAAGGAAACAATGTAATGGCAGTGTGCCCAACATGCTACAATGTGGTATGCACACACACAATCACCCTCCTTTTGGGGGGTGGAAAGCTATTAATCAGAATAGGGGGAAACAATGGGCTCCTGAAGAGATGAAAGCAGGGGGCATCAAGTGGTGAATCTGAGATCCCCTAAGGAAAGGCCCCACTCTGACACCAGGAAGGCTAAGGGAGGCCTGAGGGCATACTCAAACTAAATTGCATACGGTTTTGACTGCCACTCATTTATGATATGGGGTACCCAAAATTTTGGGGTAGAAAATTTGTAAGCTAACCATACCCAAGCCATTAGTACACAAAAGCAACAAGACACATAGTGTATTCAACAGTGGCCCACAAGTCGAAAAGAGCCTTAGGGGAGATAGATACCAGTCTAAGTATCCTGGAACAAGCAGGATTTGCTTTTAATGAAAAGCAGCACTCAGAGGAAAAAGATAACTAGAATAGGCAGACTAAAGGGAGTTCTTCCTGGAGGAAAACAAAGGATAGGAGTCAGCCTGGAGATATAATGAAGCATTAGCAAAGCAGGTCAGGCAGACTCAACAAAAAATGCTGGATAACACTAGAACATAGTTTTAGGAAAGGGCCTGTACCTTGACCCAAAAGGTCCTCTTGACTAATTTAATACAGATAGAAGTTGAAGTGGCCGTGGGGCAAGGGATCCTAGCCCGGGGTTTAAGGAGCACACCAGTGCAAATCTTATGGCCTCCAAGCTTATGGAATTCTCTAGGGGCATTTGTAATTTACACTGATGTGTCATGACTGCTCATGCCCCCAAATAGGTTGAAATAAAACATATCCTGCAGTAAAATTAGTAGGGATGATGTAGTTTTGGAATGTTGGTGAGGTCCGGAGCTGACAGCCAAGAAAGAATTCTTAAGATGTCTTTGATGCAAAGAGGTGATCTTATTAAAGCATGGGAACAGGACCCGTGGGCAGAAAGAGCTGCTGCACCAGGGTTGTGAAGGGTGGCTGGTCATATACTATGGGGTTGGGGAGGTAAGGAAAAAGGGAGGTTTTCAAAAGAACTTTGACATGCTAAAGAAGAGCCTCAGGATCCTGGAGGCCTTGCTATTAACAGGCTAAGGTTGTTTTTCCCTCCAGTAAAGCATTAAGAGAGCTGGAAGTTTCCTGGAGGAATGTCACATATATCCCACGGAGCGGGAGGCGGTTTCCGGGTGTCAGCTGGTGCTTTGTCCTCCTCTTGCCTTCTGCTCCCTCATTAGGGACAGTGAAACCACTATAGAAAATGTAAAACTGGGTGGATATTAAGATGGACACACTAATGCTTCAGCAAAGCTCAACTGTAAACGGAATGAATTTTTCTCTTCCTCATTCTTGAAGCCCCCACCCCTTCATTTGTTTTTCTATAGAATCCTTTGTTCCAGGAACTCAGTATTGATGTTGAGTAAGGAGACTCAGATGGCTGGTGGCAGCACTAGTCGGGAGATCATCTTGAAGACACAACGAACCTGGCTGGGAGCAGGTACCAGATCCTATCAAAACTACCCAGGGTCACTGGGGTGGTGAAGCGTCTGCCTTTGGCTCAGGTCAGGATCCCAGGGCTCCTTGCTCAGCGGGGAGTCTGCTTCTCCCTCTCCCTCTGCCCTTCCCCTGAGCTTGTGCACGCCTACTCGTGCTCTCTCCCTCTGACAAGTGAATAAATAAAATCTTAAAAAAAAAAAAAAAAGGAAACTACCCAGATCCCTGTATTTTCCTAGAAAACCCCTCAGCCTTTTAGCCTGGGCGGATTTGCAGTCTTAGAGGCATTAGTCTGCTCCCATCTCCTTTGCCTGGCAAAGTAACAAACTATCCTCCTTTTTTATATCCAGACTCTATCTTCACGTTACATATTTGAGCTCCGGGACACAGAGGTTGGTTTCACAACAGTAGGAACTATTGGGGATACCATTCATGTCCTACCCTTTGGTGGGAGGTGGTGGTCCCCACTATATTTACACACAAAGAAAACCAGTCTCAGTATAAGCCTATGGAGATGAGGGTGATTAACTTTTTCTTGATTAACTTGAATTAACCCGTGTGAAACTGAGTAAAGAAAACCTTATTTAAAATGGACTCAGGGGGCCCCTGGGTGGCTCAGTCAGTTAAGTGTCTGCCCTCGGCTCAGGTCATGATCGAGCCCCGCGTGGGGCTCCTTGCTCCGCAGAGAGCCTACTTCTCCCTCTGCCTGCTTCTCCCTCTGCTTGTGTTTTCTTTCTCACTATCTCTTTCTATGTGTCAGATGAAAAAATAAAATCTTTTAAAATATAAAAATAAAATAAAATAAAATAAAAAAGTAAATAAAATAAAATAAAATAAAATTAAATTAAATTAAAAAATGGATTCAAGAGGCCGGAAGGGGTTCTTCCACACGCTGCCACTTATCAATTTCACACCCAACAGGAAGAGATGTACATTGCCTCCTTGTCCAGCAACAAGCTCAGTCAATAAGAAAATACCACAACTCAGCCAATGAGAAACTGTCAGGACCCAGAACACTTGCTTTCCTCCAATGAACGTTCGTTCAAAGAAGCCCCTCCCAACTTCTTCCTTTTCTTTATGGAGTAACATTCCTTTCCTTTGATCTGTGGATTTGCCCTTGCTTTGCTATAGTGTGTATGTTCCTAATTGCAATTCCTCTGCTGTTCCTGATTAAACCCATTTTGCTGGTAAAATAACTGTTTTACTTTTTTTTTTTTTTTAAGATTTTATTTATTTTTTGACAGACAGAGAGAGAGAGCGAGAGCAGGAACACAAGCAGGGGGAGCGGGAGAGGGAGAAGCAGACTCCCTGCTGAGCAGGGAGCCCGATGCGGGGCTTGATCCAAGGATGATGGGATCATGACCTGAGCTGAAGGCAAACGCCTAAACGACTGAGTCACCCAGGCGCTCCATAACTGCCCTCCAAATCTTAAGTTTATAAAGAAGCTCCAACTGGGCTCAGTCACATATGCCATGCAGGTGTTTTCAACATATCACCATCTCAAGGCTCTGTGCTTGGAGAAGCCTCTGGGAGCAGGAAAGACAAGTGGAACCCACATTCCAGGGACAGGGGAGGGAGCGAGGCGCCTCCATCGGAGTGCCCAGGTCCAGCTCATGGGTCAACTGATGGTCACATCTTTTTGATGACCTTCCCCAACAAAGATTGATAAACTTTCTGTAAGTACTCTTTAGCTCTATTCAAAACATTTAATACATGTTTACTACTAGTTTCAAGTACTTACTAATTTTTCACATGGTTTCTTTTCTGGCTATTTAGAAATTTGTTGGGGTGCTCTGGTGGCTCAGATGGTTAAGCGTCTGCCTTCAGCTCAGGTCATGATCCCAGGGTCCTGGGATCGAGTCCCACATCGGGCTCCCCACTCCTTGGGGAGTCTGCTTCACCCTCTCCCTCTGCCTGCTTCACACTCCCCTGCTTGTGCTCTCTCTCTCTCTGTCAAATAAATAAGAGAAATCTTTAAAAAAAAAAAAAAGAAATTTGTTGTTTAACCTGTAAATACTTGAGACTTTTAAAAATATCTAATTGTTATTGATTTCTGATTTAATGTGGTTGTGTTTATGGAGCATATTCTGTAAAATTGCAAATTTACAATATATTGAGCTGTTTTGTGCCCCAGCATAAGGTCTATCTCGGTTAATGCTTTTATGTGCAAGTGGGAAGAATGTGAATTCTGCTATTACTGGATAAATTGTTCTCTAAAGGTGAGTAAAGTTAGAGTGTCCAATAATTATTTTTAGATTATTTTTAGGTCCCCCACATCCGTCTAGATTTTTATCTAGTTATTAAAGAGGAAATTGATATTTCTACTTATGATTGTAGATTTGTCTATTTGTCTCTTCAGTTCAGTCAGATTTGCTTCATCTATTTTTAAGTTCAGTTATTAGCCACCTACATTTTAGGTTTGCTATGTCTTCTTCATTTATCATTATAAATGTCTCTCTTTATCTCTGATAATTCTTCTTGTCTTGAGTCCGTTAAGTCTAATATTAACACAACTCTTTCAGCTTTCTTTTGCATACCATTTATATGATATATATTTTTTAATCATTTTCTTTTTAACCTAGTTTTATTTTTGTTTTACGTTTAATAAAATCATGGATATGGTTGGCTTTAGGTCTGTTCTTATTGTTACTTGCTTTCAATTTGCCAATGTTGTTATTTTGTTTTTCTCTTTCTCCTTTCCTGACTTCTTTTGGGTTAATAGAATATTAATTTAGTATTCTAGTGTAATCACTCTGTTGGCTTTTCAGCTATTTTTCTTTACATTATTTTTTAGGGTTGCCATCAGGATTACAGTATGCATACCAATCATAGTCATCTTACAGTGAATATTATGTGATACTTTATATAAAATGTATGAGCCTTATAACAAAATAGTTTGTTTTTTACAACTCCTATCCTTTGTGCTTACATATTTGTAAACATACAAGTATCTATTACATGAACACTTTTTTTTTTTTTTTTTAAGTAGGCTCCATGCCCAGGGTGGAGCCCAGCATGGGGCTTGAACTCACAACCCTGAGATCAAGACCTGAGTTGAGATCAAGAGTTGGACACCTAACAGTCTGAGTCACCCAGGTGCCTCTACATGTATCTATTATAATAGATTGTGGACACTATGCTTTTGGGAGCCTGGATTATCACTTTCTCCTCTATAAGGAATATTGACTTTTATTTTGCAATCATTTGAACTACTGGTAGATCCTTTTGGTCTTGTCAGGCTTCAGTTTTGAGTTTAGTCCTAGGATGTGTCCCTTACTCTGGATCATGGTTCTTTTTTTTTTTTTTTTAAAGATTTTATTTATTTATGAGAGAGAGAATGAGAGAGAGAGCACATGAGAGCGGGGAGGGTCAGAAGGAGAAGCAGACTCCCTGCCGAGCAGGGAGCCCCATGCGGGACTCGATCCAGGGACTCCGGGATCATGACCTGAGCTGAAGGCAGTCGCTTAACCAACTGAGCCACCCAGGCGCCCATGGTTCTTACTTTAAAAACATGAACTTTCTGAAGTTCCAGGGATGCTTCTGAGAAGTCTGGGCCGGGTCTTCAATGTAGGATCGTGATTTGGCTCTCAGCTCTGTGGCAGGTAACCCCTCCTAGGCCTTGAGCAGTCTTGTCCTGTGTTCATGTAGCCCCGAGCCCATGGCCCTGGCCCCATAGTGAGTCTTACACAGACATCTGGCCTCCGTCATCTCAGATACCCTGTTGCACAAATTCTAGCCACTTAGGAAGTCTCTAACTTTTATCTGTTTCCTCAGCTGAACAAGACCACTGTTCCACCAGGCCTCCATTTCCCTCTTCCACTGCACAAGTCTCTCCTGACAAACATGTGAGGTGATTGTGAGACCCCCTTTAAATGTTTCTATTGTTGCAATGTTCAGTCATGCACTGACTGTTGTTCATGACTGGACACAGTATTTTGTCCGTATTTGGGTTATATTTGGTAGTCTGGTATTAATTTCTCCACCATGGCTAGAAGCAGAATTTTCTGTGTGATATTTTAGAAATGTAATGGATTTAACACAATGTGGTATCCTGGATTGGATCCTGGAATAGAAAAAGGGCATTAATTTATTTTAAATTTTTAAAATTTTTTATTTTTTTAAGGATTTTATTTTTAAGTAATCTCTACAGCCAACGTGGGGCTTGAACTTACAACCCTGAGATCAAGAGTCCCACGCTCCACCGACTGAGCCAGCCAGGTGCCCCAAGGGTATTACTTTAAAAACTGGCAAAATTGAAATAAAGTTTGGAATTAATTTAATAATAATGCACCAACGTTAATCTTTTAGTTTTGGTAAATGTGCTATGGTTATATATATTAACTTTAAGGGGACCTGGGTGAGGGGAACACAGAAATTCTCTATTATTTTTTTTAAGATTTTATGTATTATTTGAGAGAGAGAGAGAGAGAGCACGAGTGATGGGGGGACAGAGGGAGAGGGAGAAGCTGACTGCCCCCTGAGCAGGGACCCTGAAGCAGGGCTTGATGATCCCAGGACCCAGGGATCATGACCTGAGCTTAAGATAGATACTTAACCAACTGAGCCACCCAGGCGCTCCTCTAGTATTTTTTTTAACTTTCTTGTATATCTAAAAATATATTACTTATTAAAAATACAGTGTTGGATACTATGGCCATTAATAATAGTAGCTAACATGGCACTACTATATGCTAGGTATTGTTTTAAGTTCTTCACATATATTAACTTACTCCCTCCTCACCAGAGAAACAACTCTGTATGGTAAGTGTTATTCACATCTGCATTTTATAGAAGAAGAAATTTCAGCACAGAGGGATTAAGCTAGTAAATGGCAGAACTAGAATTTTTATCTTGTGATCTGGTTCCGGGATTCAGGCTTCTAACCACCAGGTAATACTTCCTCAGGTTAGCAGCAGGAAATGCTGCTTTCTAATACCAACTGCCAGACCAGAACAATTATGCTTCAGTAGATGCCAGCATAAATTGAAGGATGCAGTGTGAAAAGAGAATTACACAAAACAAGAGCCCAAAATATCAAAGGAAGGCATCTGGACCACACATTTCTAATACCAGACATCACATAAATCACCCAGAAATTTTGTTCCCTATTACCAAGGGATAAGGGCAGGAATAGGGGAAAGAAATACTACATATTTATTCTTAAAGAAGCTGAGTTAATTGAAAAATCATTAAATTTTTTTCCCCAGAGCAATTGTTACCCTTAAAAATGTGTATTTCTGCTAGGGGAGGACTTTTACTCTAGTTGTGTTACAGAAAATAAAGTTTTATTTTTGCAATGCATGATCATGTATGAATTTCAGATCTGCTGCAAATGCACATCTTGTTGAAAACTAGTGTTTTCCCACTCTAAGGTAAAGCTCGAGTTCTTTCAACAGCCGGGAGGACCTTCTTCCTAGCTCTCTAGCCTCCTGCTATCTCCTCTTTGCTCTCCTTGCCCCAGTCATTTCTTTAAAAATTTTTTAATGTAAAGTTTTGATTGAATTTGCAGCAGTTTCTTAAAAGAAATGTCCCCTCTCCAATAGTGTGCTAATGGTGGGGTGGGGATGGCAGTCTGTGAGTCTGCACCCAGAGAGGGAGAAGTTGTATATGTGTGATTTTATTTTTCCCCTGAAAAAAGCTTGATTGTTTCCATTTGGCCCACCGCTCCGGAGAGGGTGCAGGGTGGTCAGACAGCTGCCCAGTGCGGGCAGGAGAGGCTCCGGCAGAAGCCCTGGCTGGGGGTGGGGGTGGGCAGCGGGACCCCTCAGAGGCTGCTGGGCTCCGGGGCCCCTAGCCAGTGCTCGAGGGTGGGCCTCTGGAGGGGAACTCGCCGGCCCAGGCTGCAGAGGTGAGTCAGGTGCTGGGCGTCTTCCTGATGGGTGTCACCTGCTCGTGCCGGAAGTGGCCGACCGGAAGTCAGCGGCACCGGGCCCGCAGGTCCAGAGGGTCTGGTTCGGTTCGGCCCCGGGGCTGCGGCGGCTCCGGGGCTGCGGGGTGTGACCCACGCCCTGGGGAGCCACCTCGCCGCCGCCGAGTGGAAGCCCCGAGAGAGGTGGGTGCGAGGCCCGCAGGCGGTGGAGTCCTTCGGGTGAAGCTGGGAGCTCATGGTCCGAGGTGACGAGGAGGAAGCTCAAGATGCTCTGCTGGCTGCTCGCGGGGGCAGAGGATCGCAGAGAAGATGGTTCTGGAGGCTGCGCCTGCAGAAGAGGTTAGAGGCTGGGGGGAGGCGGGAAGAAGGGGCGTCCCTGGGTCAGTGCCGTCCCAACTCTGGGGAAGCCCCGGACAGGTCCGTGGGTCTGCTGGGTGATTTAATAAACTTTATTATTTAGAACAGTTTTAGATTTACAGAAAAATTATGAAGAAAGTAGAGAATTCCCATACACTCTACACCCAGCTTTCCCTATTATTGGCATCTTACATTGTATGGTACTTTTGTTATAATTAATGAACCAACACTGATACTTTAAAAAAATGTTATTTTATATCCCTGCATATCTTCTAAGTTTTCTTTCTATGCAATCCTCTCCTTGGTACTCTGTCTAGCCGACTTTAGCCACTTCATTTTTCATACCACTCCTTTCCATCTCCTCAACCCAGAGAGTCCAACAGGCTCTGCAGAGGAGACCTGATAACTTCCAGGGAAACAAGCTGGGACAGTTGTGGAGAATACGTTTTCTGCTGACCGTCTTTCAGGGTTACTGTCCTTTGCAACCTGAAGTCTAGTGTCTTGATAACCATTGTTTCATTTATTTGTAGTCTTTGGTTGTTCAGGCAGGAGAGTAAATTGGTCTCTGTTATACTACACTGACTAGAAGTGGGATTTCCTTTTTTTTTTTTCCCCCTATCATTTTAAACATTGTAAGCATAGTTTTATGGTCTGTGTCGACTCATTCTGTTTACTGAAATTTTGTGTGTCTCTTTTCTGGTCTGTTTTCCTGCTTGTTCTTGCCCTTGGTCCTTTGTTTATGTGCATGGTTATTCTGGTCACCATAATGCGATGTCTCCCCCCATTGGTTGGAGGCCCCCAAATGTAGGGCAGCCCAATAGGGTGGAAGCCAGTGGCTCAGGATTCACCTGAGGCAGAGCAAAGGAGATAGAAATTCATTGGATACACTTCAAGGGACCAGGGGGGAAGGACAGCACAAGAGAGACTGTCTGCAAGGAGGCAGTGGGTGGGGGCTGTTTTAAAAGGGGGAAGGTGAGGAGGTATGGGGAGTATGGAATTTTCCCTTTTTAGTAACTGTGCCTGGTTGTAGTAGCCCAGTGGTCCATTAGGGCCTGTGGATACTTCACCTCAAAGTATCACCTGATGGTCACCCAGGGCCCTTTTGCCTTGATCAAGTTTCCATTGCTCATTCTATTTGTTGCCTAAAAACGGCCTTTACACATACTTTAACAATTATTTTTAGCAATACCTTTAGGCTGGGATGGAGTCACATTCATCGAGAGGATTTCCATTTGCCTCTGCCACACGGAGTATTTGGGGGATCATTTGGGGTATTCTCAGTTGAGGACAACTTTAAATTTTAAGGCTTGTGATTCCCTACATATCAGGCCAGTAGAATGTAAGGTGAAATTCTGTGTGAGGGCTAGGCCACATCCTACACCCTGGGATGGGTGGGTCCTTTTGGGGTATCAGCTTATTTTGATACATTATTATTAGTTGAAGTGCATGCTTATTCAGATTTCTTAGTTTTTACCTAATATACTTCTGCTCCAGGACCCTATCCACAGAACATTACATTTAAGCATGGTGTCTCCTTAGGCTCTTCTTGGATGTGATGGTTTCTCAGACTTTCCATTTTTTGGTAACTCTGGCAGTTTTGAGGAGTACTGGCCAGATATCATGTAGAATATTCCTTAATTGGAATTTGTCTGATGTTTTTCTCATGATTAGGTTGAGCTTGTAGATTTTGGGGAGCAAAATCACAGAGAGAAATTACCTTTTTCATTACATTATATTAAAAATACTTTCTAGGGGTGCCTGGGTGGCTCAGTTGGTTGAGCGTCCGACTTGTGATTTCAGCTCAGGTCATGATCTCATGGGTTATGGGATGGGGTCCTGCCTTAGGCTTCGCACTCAGTGGGGAGTCGCTTGAGTTTCTCTCCCTCTGCCCCTCCCCCCACCTCTCCTCCTCTCTCTCCCCCCCAACCCCCAAATAAATAAATAGATCTTTTTAAAAAACACTTTCTAGCAACCTTGATCACCTGGCTGAGGTGGTCTTTGTCAGGTTTCTCCATTGTAAGTTTCTTCCTCTTATCACCCCTCTTTCCATACTACAGTCTTTGGAAAGAAGTCACTCTACAGAGCTCATACTTAAGAGTAGGGATTTATGCTTCACTTCCATGAAGGCAGAGTATCTACAGAAATTATTTGGAATTCTTCTACATAGGAAATTTTCTCCTCTCCACCATCTACTTATTTATTCAGTCAGTCATTTTTTTTTATATCCATTTGGGTCATGGATATTTATTTTATACTTTGGGTTATAATCCAATACTACTTTATGTTTTTGCTTAAATTGTATCAGCTTTGGTCATTGGGAGCTCTTTTAACTGGCTCCTGTGTCCCTCTGACATACCTCATCATTGTGATTTTTTGTTTGTTTTTAGTACTTCTTTTCTGGCACTGAAAGATAGGCCAGGTTCATCTTGGATATTTCCTGCCCCAGTTCTAGATTCAGCTGTCTCTCCAAGGCATGCTGGTTCCTTTTATTAGAGAATAGTATTAAGATCCAAGATCCGAATGCTGGATGTACTTTTTGATAGGGGTGTCATTACTCAGCTGACAGATCAAGTGTATGTATATATACTAACCAGTGTATATACATATATCTGTAACTATTTCTGTATGTAACTATCTTTATTCATTAAGCTAAACAGAAGTTCATACTCTCTCCAGCTCTAATCCATTACCACATAGATCTTTCTAGCCTCCCCCCCTTGCTTATTTGTAAACTCCCATTTCAACTGTGAGAAAACTGGCTTTCCCCCCCCACACACCATCCATTTACTTCAATTCCAATGCATTGATTCTAGTATATAAGTATAGCAGTATCAAAAATTAACCCCCCCATACTTACCTGGCAGGGGAAATGCCATGATCACAAAAGCGGTTTTCCCAAGGTGAGGCTTATCCGTTGCACTCAGGATGTGCTGACCCCAGTGATTTCTCCAAATGTGGGAAACTCAACTGCATAATTTGTGGTAGTGGGGGACTGTTTGTGTTCTCCCCTGGGAAAAAAAATTAACCCCCAATGTGGGAATTAATATTATCAATTACAGTATGGTGCTGTGGATAGTTTCTTTCTTTTTTTTTTTTTTTAAAGATTTTATTTATTTATTTGACAGAGAGAGACACAGCGAGAGAGGGAATACAAGCAGGGGGAGTGGGAGAGGGAGAAGCAGGCTTCCCGCGGAGCAGGGAGCCCGATGCGGGGCTCGATCCCAGGACCCTGGGATCATGACCTGAGCCGAAGGCAGACGCTTAACGACTGAGCCACCCAGGCGCCCCAGTTTCTTTCGACTATAATCTAACAGGCTACTCATTTCCAAAGTTACTTAGATGAACACCATTTTCCCCTATTAGTGAGGTTGTTTTGCTAACTCGTAATACAATTAGATTATTTTGTCATAATCTGGGGTGCCTGGGTGGCTCGGTTGGTTGAGTGTCCGACTCTTGATTTCAGCTCAGGTTATGATCTCAGGGTCATGATTTCAGGGTCGTGAGATCAAGCCCTGTGTCCGGCTCCGTCCTGGGCATGGAGCCTGCTTAGGATTTTCTCTCTCCCTCACCCCTCCCACCACCTGCATGTGTATGCGAGCGCGCGCTCTCTCTCAAAAAACAAAACAAAACAAAAAAACTGCATTTTATTCTAGGATCTCTCCCCCTTCTAAGTGATTTTCCTTTAAATTTTCATACATTGATTCACTCTTTACACTGTGAAGTTCTAGGAGTTTTGTCAAATACATAGTATTATATATCCACAATTATAGTATCCTAAAGAATAGCTTTATTGCCATGAAAATAATCCCTTGCACTTCATCCATTTTTCCCTTCTCCTAATCTCTGAATCTCTGGCAACTACTTATCTTTTTACTGTCTCCATAGTTTTTTTCCAGATTGTCATATAGTTGAAATCATACAGCATGTAGCCTTTTCAGAATGGCTTCTTTCACTTAGCAATATACATTTAACATTCCTCTATGTCTTTTCATGATTTGATGGCTCATTTATTTTTATCTCTAAATAATATTTCATTATACAGATAAAGCATAGTTTATTCACCTATTGAAGGCGATCTTGTTTGCTTCCAGTTTTTTGTTTCCAGCAATTTTGTTTTTGTAGTATTTTATAGTTAACAAAGGTCTCATACTTGTTAAAGCTGTTTAAATAACTATTGGTTTCTCTCATGTATTTTTTAATTTAATTTAATTTTAAGATTTTATTTATTTATCTGACAGAGAGAGACACAGCAAGAGAGGGAACACAAGTAGAGGGAGTGGGAGAGGGAGAAGCAGGCTTCCCGCTGAGCAGGGAGCCCAATGCGGGGCTCGATCCCAGGACCTGGGATCATGACCTGAACCAAAGGCAGGCGCCTAACGACTGAACCACCCAGGCGCCCCATACTTTATTTTATTTTTTAAATTTATTTATTTTAGAGAGATAGCAGGGGAGGAGGGTGCAGAGGGAGAGAGAATCTTAAGCAGACTCCATCCTGAGGGCAGAGCCCCATATGGGGCTGGATCCAGGGACCCTGAGATCATGACCTGAGCTGAAACCAAGAGTTGGACACTTAAGCAACTGTACCACCCAGGCGCCCTGCTCATGTATTTTTTAAAATAGTTTTTTCTATGTTCTGTTACATATTTTTTCTCTTCATTCTCTGAACATTATTATTTCTTTATTGGTACTTAATATAAACTACAACTGCCTAAAGAAAGCTTTGCATTATTTTCTGTGTAACTTGTAGTTCAGTGCTTCATGCAAGGTTATTTTTGTCATTATTTTTACGAAAAGTAATCCAAGCTCATTGGGGAAAAAAATAAAACAATATAGAAATATATCAAAACGTGAAGTTTCACAGTGAACTTTTATAATTTCACTCATATAGATATTTCTCATTTTGTGTTCCTTCTCTCCCCTGTGTAAGTAATGTATATTAATATCTATAAGAATGGATATTATATTTATATCAAATGTCTTTCTGGCATCTATCAAAATAACCATGTAACCAGAATAACCAAATAACTCTTTATAAATGTAAGTCACATTAATGGATTTCCTAATGTGGAACCATCCTTGTGTTCCTAGAATAAATCTTACTTGGTCATGAGGGGTTATCTTTTTAATACATTGGTAAATTCGGGGCGCCTGGGTGGCTCAGTCGGTTAAGTGTCTGCCTTTGGCTCGGGTCATGATCCCAGGGTCCTGGTATCAAGTCCCCAGCTCGGTGGGGAACCTGCTTCTCCCTCTGTCTGCTGCTCCCCCTGCTCGTGCTCTCCCACTCTCTCTCTGAAAAATAAATAAAAAAAATACGTTGGTAAAATCAGTTTACCTGTCTTTTTATTTTAGGATTTTTGTACTTATAGCCATAAGTAAGGTTGGCCTTCTTTTCTATTTTGTGGTATTCTTGCCATGTTTTTGTATCATGGTTGTAGTAACCTCTTAGGATGAAACATAAGTCGTTCATCTTACTTTATTCTCTGGGGAGGTTTAAATGACATAGGAATAATTATGTCTTTTTGTTGGAGTAAAAGTGCCCATAAAACTGTCTAGGCCTGGGTGCTTTTGGTCATGGAAGAATAAGTCTTATGGTTAATTTTTCTGTTTATTTTATGATTATCTATCTATGATAATCTATTTAATGAGCTCTTTTCCTCTTTTAATTTTGGCTAGTTTGTCTTTCTTTGGAGGGAACTACCTGTTTCATTTTTCTTTTCTTTTTTCTTTTTTTTTATTTTAATATTTTATTTATTTATTTGAGAGAGAGAGAGCATAAGCCGGGGCAGAGGAAGAAGCAGACTCCCCGCGAAGCACTGAGATCATGAACTGAGCCGAAGGCAGATGCTTAACTGACTAAGCCACCCAGGCACCCCTCATTTTTATTTTCAGACTTAATATTTGAAAATTACAATGGTGGTCTCTTACATTTTAAAAATCACTGTATCTGTGGTTATATCTACTTTCTCATGTTTAATGCTTTTCTCTTTATGTGCTTATTTTATTGTGTTTATTATCATATTTTCCAAAGGTTTTATTGTTTTATTGGTCATTTTATAGCACCATCATATGAATTTATTTGTTCATGTATAGATTTTGATTGACATAACTTACAGTTGTTCTTAAGGAGACTTCAAAAAAATTTCTTAATAGAATCCAATTTATCATTTTTTTAAATAGATGATGCTTTTGTGTTGTAAAAATCCATTGCCAAATCCAAGGTCACTGAGATTTTCTCCTGTTATCTTGTAGGAGTTTTCTGGTTTTGTATTTTACGTTTAGGTTTATGATTTATTTTGAATTAGTTTTTGTGAAAAGTGTAAGTTCTGATTCCAGTTTCTTTTCTCCCCTTTTGTATATGGACATTCAATTGTTGCAGCATCATTTGTTGAAAAGACTTCTTTTTTTCATTCAGCTGTCTTTATTCCTGACAAAGACTGTCCTTGACCAAACCTTGGTCAGGCTCCTCTTGGCCCTCTATTCTACTGGGCCTGTCCTTGGCCTGCTTAGTTCAGCTTTAGCAAGAATCATGTCAGTTTGGAGCGAATCCCTATTCTTTGTAAGTAATCACCCTGATATCTCATCAAATTACTCATCTCCTTCAATATCTTATCACCATGGCCTGCCTTTAGCAAGAATCCTCCTTTTCCTTGATGTTTCCTTTTAGGCATTTTCCATCCTCTGACTCCCACCTTCTCCTTGGCTATAAATCTCCACTTGTCCTTATTGTAATCAGAATTCAGACTGATCTCTCTCCCCTCTGCAAATCCCATTGCAATAGTCCCTCTCAAATAATGTCTTGCTGTCTTTAACAAGTGTCATGAAAAATTTTTTCTTTAACATTCATTTGTCAAGATCAGTTGATAATATTGTATGGGTATATTTCTGGTTTCTGGTGTCTCTGTTCTATTCTATTGCTCTTTTTTTTTTTTTTTTTTTTTTTTTTTAACGGGTACCATATTGTCTTGTTTACTATAATTTTACTTTAAGCCTTGAAATCAGGTAATGTGAGTCCTCCAACTTTGTTTTTCAGTATTCTGTTGGCTATTCTAGATCTTTTGTTTTTCTATGTAAACTTTATTTTTTAAATTTAAATTCACTTAGCCAACATATAGTACATCATTAGTTTTTGATGTGTTCAGTGATTCCATGTAAACTTTAGAATTATTTTGTCACTATCTACAAAATAGCTTGAAGAGATTTTGATTGGAATTGCATTGAATCTATAGATCATGTTCTAAGAATTAATATCTTAATAATATTGAGTCTTTATTTTTAATTTTTTTTATTTTTAAAGATTTTATTTATTTATTTGTCAGAGAGAGAGAGTGTGTGCACAAGCAGGGGGGAATGGCAGGCAGAGGGCAAAGCAGGCTCCCTGCTGAGCAAGGAGCCCGATGCAGGATTCGATCTCAGGACCCTGGGATCATGACCTGAGCTGAAGGCAGACAGTCAGCTGCCTGAGCCACCCAAGCGTCCCTACAATATTGAGTCTTTTAATAAATGAGCATGGAATATCTGTTTATTAAGACCTTTGATACTTTTCATCAGAATTTTGTAGTTTCCACATACAGAATTTGCAAATATTTTGTTAGGTCTACACCCAATCTTTTTTTTGTTTTTGTTTTTGTTTTTGGCAGGATGTGGTGCTATTATAGTGGTTTTAAAAAAATTTTTAAAAATTTAAAATTCCAATTTGTTCATTACTGGTATACAGGAAAACAATGGACTTCTATATATTAATCTTGTATCCTGTAACCTTGTTACAATAGCTTATTATAGGAATACCTCCTTTTATTGCACTTCAATTTATTGTGCTTCACAGATACTGTGTTATTTTTACAAATTGAAGGTTGTGGCAACCTTGCATCAAACAAGTCTGTTGGTGCCATTTTCCAACAACATTTGCTCACTTTGTGATTCTGTGTCACATCTTGGTAATTCTCACGATATTTTCAGCTTTTTCATTTTTATTTGTTTGTTATGGTGATCTGTGATCAATGGTTATGACTTGCTAAAAGCTCTGATGATGGTTAGCTTTTTTTTTAGCAAGAGAGTACTTTTTTCTCTTAAGATCTTATTTATTTAAGTAAATAAAAGGGCAGAGGGAAAGGAAGAGGGATAAGCAGACTGTGCACTGAGTGCTGAGCCCAATGTGGATCTCGATCTTAACTACCCTGAGATCACGACCCGAGACAAAATCAAGAGTTGGACACTCAACTGACTGAGCCACCCAGGCACCCCAGCAATAGACTATGGTTTTTTTTTTTTTTTTTTTTTACCCCCCCCGACTATGTTTTTTTTTTTTTAATTTAATTTTTTTATTGTTATGTTAATCCCCATACATTACATCATTAGTTTTAGATATAGTGTTCCATGATTCATTGTTTGTGCATAACACCCAGTGCTCCATGCAGAACGTGCCCTCCTCAATACCCATCACCAGGCTAACCCATCCTCCCAACCCCCTCCCCTCTAGAACCCTCAGTTTGTTTTTCAGAGTCCATCGTCTCTCATGGTTCTTCTCCCCCTCCGATTTCCCCCCCTTCATTCTTCCCCTCCTGCTACATTCTTCTTCTTCTTTTTTTTTTTCTTTTTTTTTTCAGACTATGTTTTAATTAAGGTATGTACATTGTTCTTTTAAACATAATGCTATTGCATACTTAATAGACTAGAGTATGGGGCAACCATAACTTCATACACCCTGGGAAACCAAAAAGAAAATAATTTGACTTGTTTTATTGTGATATTTGCCTTACTGAGATGGTTTGGGATGAACCTGCAACATCTCTGAGGTATGCCTGCAGTTCCAGAAATTTGTTAGTGGTTTTTGGATTTTCTATATAGGCAATTGTGTCATTTGCAAACAAAAACCATTTTATTTCTTCCTTTCCAATCTGCCTGCATTTTATTTCCATTTCTTGTTTTATTGCAGTAGCCAGGACTTCCAATATAATATTGCTATAGACTGAATATTTGTGTCTTCCCCAAACTCATTTATACTTTCATTTAGGTTTTTTTTCATTATCAAACAAGAAACAATTAAAATAAATTAATATTGAACTCAGATCTTGGGGGAAGAACAATTAAATAAACCTAAGGAAAATGGAAAAAATGAAGATAGAAGTAATAATTAATGAATTAGAAAAAATAGAATAAATATATTATCTAAGATTTAGTTCTTTAAAAACAAACCTTATTAAATAATAAACCCACCAGTTGAACTTAAGAAAGGGTGAAAATGTAAATATAGGGGCGCCTGGCTGGCTCAGTCAGTACAGCATGTGACTCTTGATCTTGGGGTTGTGAGTTCAAGCATGGAGCCTACTTAATTAAAAAAAAAAATGTGAATACACAAAACTGTATAAAAAAGGAAAAAACAATAGCTGTGGAAAAAAAAGAAAAATTATTATGGGGTGCCTGGGTGGCTCAGTCATTAAGTGTCTGCTTTCGGCTCAGGTCATGATCTCAGGGTCCTGGGATCGAGCCCCGCATCGGGCTCCCTGCTCAGCGGGAAGCCTGCTTCTCCCTCTCCCACTCCCCCTGCTTGTGTTCCCTCTCTCACTGTCTCTCTCTCTCTGTCAAATAAATAAATAAAATCTTTAAAATAGAAAGAAAGAAAGAAAGAAAGAAAGAAAGAAAGAAAGAAAGAAAGAGAAAGAAAGAAAGAAAGAAAGAAAGAAAGAAAGAAAGAAAGAAAGGAAAGAAAGAAAGAAAGAAAGA
>NW_022589776.1:4031565-4113643 GCF_004348235.1 Phoca vitulina
AGAAAGAAAGAAAGAAAGAAAGAAAGAAAGAAAGAAAGAAAGAAAGAGAAAGATAGATTATTAGAAAATATTAGAAAGTATTTTGTGGGGACGCCTGGGTGGCTCAGTCAGTTAAGCATCTGACCAGCTCAGGTCATGATCTTGGGGTCCTGCTCAGCAGGGAGTCTGCTTCTCTCTCTCCCTCTACCCCATGCCCCACCCATGCTCTCTTTCTCTCTCCGTCTCCCTCATATGAATAAATAAAATTAAAAAAATAAATAAAAAGAAAATATTTTATAACTTTTAAATAAATTTAAAAAATGTAGAATGGTATTGAAATTTATATGCTGCTATTCAAGTTTTATAAAACTCATAGTTTTATTTTCTCTAAGTGATCTGAATATTTTCAGAATGATAGAAATTCTGTTCTATCTAGAAATAGATAGAAATCATTCAGAATGAATGATAGAAAACTAAATGTGTACTTGTCAGTTAGAAATATCTCGTTCTCTTCAAGATAAGAGTCCCTTTTCTTTGAAACTGTGCCTTTGGGGTAAATGCTCAGTCTCTGATTTTCTTACCCCTCTTCTTCCCCAAGATAGGGTCTGGATGTTGTTGATTGGAAAACTGTTTGGTGATGGGCTGGCTCTTCAGTGACCTCTGTGGTTGAGCTCTGCTTCTGATGAAACTCCTGGTCTGCTCTCTCAGTCTGGGGATTATTGGTGGGCAGTTTGGCTGGCTTCCATGTGAGTAGGCCTTTCCTCAGCCTTTGCTGGTGCTTCTGACCCTCTGAGATCTGGCTAAGACTTCCATGGGACTCCTCTTGGGGCCATCTGCCCAGAGGTTCTCAACTACAGTTTTTGCTCTGCCTCTCCTGTCACAGTCCCTTGGCAAATTCACCAATTAGCTACATTCTACATCTCTCCACAGGGCACATAGGAACTTCTGGATCCTTTGGGATCTTAGCGCTATATCTATCTATTTGGTGTATTAATACATTTTGTAGATTTCACTCTGGAGTGGTTGTCTCATTTCAATGTGGCAACATCTGGAGCCCATTCCTTGCCCTGCTCTATACTGCTTGAGGACATCTAAGCTTTTCACCAAATCCAGAGTTTCCATTTTGGGAGGAGGAGCAGGAAAAAGGTAAAGGAGATATTTTAAATGAAAGAGAATATTTTATTTTTATTTTTTAAAAATTTACTTATTTAAGCGAGGGTGTGCATGATGGGGACGGGTGGAGGGAGAGGGAGAGAGAAACTCAAGCAGCCTTTTCGCTGAGTGTGGAGCCCAGTGCGGGGCTTGATGTCATGACCCTGAGATCAGACCTGAGCCGAAACCAAGAGTTGGATGCTTAACCGACTGTGCCACCAGGTGCCCTGACAGAGAATATTTTATTTTATTTGTTTTTTTTTTAAAGATTTTATTTATTCATGAGAGACAGAGAGAGAGAGAGAGGCAGAGGGAGAAGCAGGCTCCCAAGGAGCAGGGAGCCCTATGCAGGACTCGATCCCAGGACCCTGGGATCATGACCTGAGCCGAAGGCAGACGCTTAACCATCTGAGCCACCCGGTGCCCGAATATTTTAAATCAGAAGAGAATAGACTACTTTAAACCGGCTACTTTATCCTCTTCTTGTACTGCTCACTGGGATGGGTACCCAGGAGCAACATGGGCTTAGTTATGGAAAATAAAATAAAGCTGTTTGATTTTTCACATCTCATTGGTAATTATTAAATTTTTGAGCTCACTACATCTGAAGTGTTTTGAGATGTATTCTCATCTGTTGTAAATCTTGTTGCCCAAAAGGTGTTCCCTTCAGGCTCAAGTCAGATTCTTTCTAGAACAAAGGAGTCAAGGAGCTTGAAGGTTCATAGCTGATTTTTTGGAGTCTTTGGTGAAACACTGGTATGATGGCCAGAGTTTATTAACTGTGTGAAGAGATTTCTAAAGAAACACATCCCTTTATATATCAAAAGCTAAGTTTAGAGCACTGAAAAGGAGTTCTGTCATAAGTGTAAGATGGAGAAAAAGCCTGGGCAGCATAGTCAGTTAAGAGTCCTACTGTTGGTTTGGCTCAGGTCATGATGTCAGGGTCCCTTGATCAAGTCCTGTCAGTCTCCATGCTCAGTGTGGAGTCTGCTTAAGACTCACTCCTTCTCCCTCTGCCCCTCCCCACTGTGCACGTATACACACTCTCTCTCTCAAATAAATAAATCTTTTTAAAAAAGTGACATTTTGCAATTTCTCTATAAAATGTCTACATGTGGGCGCCTGGGGTGGCTCAGTTGGTTAAGCGACTGCCTTCAGCTCAGGTCATGATCCTGGAGTCCCTGGATTGAGTCCCGCATCGGGCTCCCTGCTCAGCAGGGAGTCTGCTTCTCCCTCTGACCCTCCCCACTCTCATGTGCTCTCTCTCTCTCTCTCTCATTCTCTCTCTCAAATAAATAAATTAAAAAAATCTTTAAAAAAAATGTCTACATGTATATTTCTTTTTTATTATCCAGCATGGGATTCACTGGACTTCTGTATATTGATGTTTTTATAGTTCTAGATAATCTCAGATATTATCTTTTCAGATATTTGTATAAAACAAATCAAATAGAAAATCTTTTAAAGCAGCTAGAAAAAAGAGATTACATAAAGGAGTTAGATTTATAGATCTCAATAGGAACAATAGAAAGCAGAAAACAGACGATTATTATCTACAAGGTGATGAAAAATATGACAGCCAACCTAAAAAGCTCTACAAAGTGAAAGAATCCTTTGGATAGAAGAAAAAAATACAGGGGCGCCTGGGTGGCTCAGTTGGTTAAGCGTCTGCCTTTGGCTCAGGTCATGATCCCAGGGTCTTGGGATCGAGCCCCACATTGGGCTCCCTGCTCAGCAAGGAGCCTCCTTCTCCCCCTCCCTCTGCCTCTCCCCCTGCTCATGCTCCCTCTCTTTGGGTCAAATAAATAAATAAAATCTTTGGGCGCCTGAGTGGCTCAGTTGGTTAAGTGACTGCCTTCGGCTCAGGTCATGATCCTGGAGTCCCAGGATCGATTCCCGCATCGGGCTCCCTGCTCAGCAGGGAGTCTGCTTCTCCCTCTGACCCTCCCCACTCTCATGTGCTCTCTCTCTCTCAAATAAGTAAATAAAACCTTAAAAAATATAAATAAAATCTTAAAAAAAATACATAGAAATGTTTAGATAAACAGAAACTGAGTTAATCACACAAAAGGGAATTCTAATGGATATTCTTGAGATTGAAGGAAAAAGACCCTGGATGTACATCAGAGGTATAGAAAGAAATGAACAGGGGTGCCTGGGTGGCTCAGTCATTAAGCGTCTGCCTTCGGCTCAGGTCATGATCCCAGGGTCCTGGGATCGAGCCCCGCATCGGGCTCCCCGCTCGGCGGGAAGCCTGCTTCTCCCTCTCCCACTCCCCCTGCTTGTGTTCCCTCTCTCGCTGTGTCTCTCTCTCTCGAATAAATAAATAAAATCTTTTAAAAAAAAAAAAATTCTCTAGAAAGAAATGAGCAATGAAAGGGGTCAATTTAAATGAACAATGTATAAAACAGTAATAAAAGTTTTGTGGTGTCTAGGATTTAGCTAGAGAAGTAAAATATATGACAGCATTAAACATGTAAATTGGAATGAGGGTAAATGTAATAAAGGATTCTCAGGCCTTTGCATTGTCCTGGAAGTTAAAGTTATTGATTATCAGACTTTGGTGAGTGAAGGATGCATGTTTTAATGTCTAGTGTAACTATTAAAAAATACAGAAACAATATATCATTTACAATTTAATAGAATAATAAAAAATGGTAAATATGTTCAAAAGAAGGCTACACCGTTCTCCTGAACCTTGTGGTATCCTTATATACCACCTTTTATCATGAATACATACCAGTATTCCTCGATTACTTACAGAAAAAGAAGGGTGTGTTACCTTAGGGTGAAGAAAAAATGTCTTGAAATAGCATTGAGGAGTAAGGAGAACACTAATTCTACGCACAATTTGGGGGTTACTGGGGTATGAGAAACACCATTTGAGAAGGATTCAAGAGAAGAAATGTCCATGAGGAATATTAACTGTTGGTAATGTAAAAATATTTCCATGGCATGGAGGTTTCTGAGGGCACAGGTGAAAGGTTTGAGAGAAAGGATGGCAGTGGGAATTGGATCAGCAGGGGGAAGCTCTGAGCAGTAAAGGAAGGCATAGATTACCAGAGGCACTTCCTAGGCAGAGAACAAGCATAACAGAGGTAGGTGGATACACTGAATTTAGATCACTGAAAGATTGTCTAGTGAACTGGTCTCGTAAATCCCTTGGTAAATGTTAAGGCCTGTCAGAAGCCTCAGCCAAGTATTGGGTGATTGGGCTTTTGAGAGAGTTCTAAAAAATGGCCTTCGAACAATCTTGTTTGTCCGCATGGCTTGCACTGTGGAAATGGCAGCAACCATTTGGCCTTTAGGTGACTTTGATTATATATTTGACTTGAAAGTTTGCAAAATTGTACTTATTTTCTTAAAATAATGTGTCTGTTAACAAATTGAATTTACCCTTCCTTAAAAGCTAGGTAGTTTTTGGCCATGTAGCCATTCAAAAACTCAAAGCCATCTTTACGAAAAGAACAGAAGAGTCCAATAAACAGCCAGTTGAATTATGTGGCTCTAGAGAGCTATATAAATCAGTGTAGAATCCTAAGTCTTTTCGGCATGCATAGTGGTTTCTTATCATCTCTTCCTCCCTTTTGAAATTCTGGTTTGTGCTCTGTGTTCAGTAATGATGGACTTACCTTGATTTCCCACAAGTCATCTCATAACTCAGTGTTTTAATAAATTCCATCAACAAAGCTCATTTTAGAAATTACATATTCTATCCAATATATATTCTGTTTTCTATCAGTGGCAAAAGGCACACCATGATCTTCACTCCTTTTGGGTTCAAGTCTTTGGAATAAATGGTGAGACTCTCAGGTAGTTAAGGAAAACAAAGGGCATACTCCTGTGGTCATTAAATGAATTGGCTATGGCTGGAGTGTTGCCTTAGGAGTGACAGCAGTTGATTCAGTGATTAAACATTATCACCAACTCTGCAGTGGAAACTCATGAAGCATTTTAATGGTTTTAAATTCTTATTCTAAAATGAAAACATTTCATTTGAACTTGAGAATTATAAACTGTTTGAAAAACATCTGGTAAAATGTCAAGGTTCCGGTTTCTCCTGCTATATTTTGTCTTCTAAGTGGAAATGGAGCTGAGAGGTAGTGCATGGAAAGAACACTGATCATACCATTCCTTGAAAAGCTAACTACTCTTTCCCAATGTGTTTTTTATTTTCTGCTTTCTGTGAATCTTAGAATAGAGGCGCCCAAAGGGAAAAAACATGGGACAGTGAAAGGATTTATCTCATATTGGGGAAAAAGTTATGTGTGAATAAAAGGAACTTATAAATGTGTGTGAACGCATGAATTTGTAGTCTTTGGAAAGGCTCAGGAAATTAACCTAATACCGCTATCTGGACCAATGGAGGAGCAAGCAAACAGGCATGCAGGTACTCATCTGCGAAGCGGAGCCTGGTAAGGAGGAGATGTCACCATTGGAAGGCAGGTGTTCAAGACCCCTCAGGTAGTTTGTTTCATTGTTTGAGCTGCTTCTCCAGCTCTGTGTTGGTCTAGCTTGAGCTTGAATTATTTTCTTCCCTTTTAAACATTTAAAAACATCTTTTTTTGCATTAAAAGCATTTAAAAAATGTAAAAAACCTTTTTAAAAAAGATTTTATTTATTTGAGAGAGAGTGAGCGAGAGAGTGAGCAAGAGAGAGAGTGAGAGAGCACAAGAGTGGGGGTCAGAGGGAGAAGCAGGCTCGCTGCTGAGCAGGGAAGCCTGACACGGGACTTAATCCTGGAACTCTGGGATCATGACCTGAGCTGAAGGCAGTTGCTTAACCAATTGAGCCACTTAGGCGCCCAGTAAAAAACATTTTTATAGTAAAAATAATACAGGGTAAAAAATTATAAAAGTACACAAAAATATAAAATGCATTGCAATGGGGCAATTACACCCAGTCATAGCTTTCTTAACATTTGGAGTGTTCTTACATTTTTAAAAAAATTTCATATACATACAAACACACACACACACACACACACACATCCCTACAATAGTATATTGGAGATTCTCAGTCCTGGCTGCACATCAGAAATCATCAATGTGCTTTATGTAAGAAAGAAGAATTGAACCTCCAGTCATTTAAATAATGCTTAAAGAATAATCATTATTCCTACCTCAAGAGATTAATAATATACACTTATTTTCAAGTTAAATTAAGTTTTAGAGGGTATAATATATATATGTGAATATGCATGTATAAAATTATGAAAAATGTATATAGCTTCTCATTTTGATTTTTCACTTAATTATTATAAGTATTTCCATGTCATCAAAATTCTTAATAACATTACCCATAATGGCCACAAAAATTCCATCCTATGAAAACACCAAAAATTCCTTATTATTTTTTATTTCTTCTCTTATCATTGAATATTATTTCCAATAAATACAGAATGATGAGCATCATGAGCTAAATCTATATTCCTGTATCTGATTATTTCCTTAGGATAGTTTCCCTAGATGTGGACTCACTAGATGGAAAAAAGGAAGGGGCAACGTTTGGATCAACTAAATATGGGGGTGGGGTGATTGAGTGGCCCAGTCCCTTATGCATCCGACTCTTGATTTTGACTCAGGTCATGTTCCACATCAGTGTGGAGTCTGCTTATCTCTCTCTGCTCCTCCCCCAATCTTACCCTTGCGTGTGCTCTCTCTCTCCCTCTCAAATAAATAAATAAATAAGATAATAAATAAGATAACAAAATAAAAAAGATTTTATTTCTTTATTAGAGAGAGAGAGATTGCATAAGCAGGGGGAGCGGCAGGCAGAGGGAGAAGCAGACTCCCCACTGAGCAGGGAGCCCAATGTAGGACTCGATCCCAGGACCCTGGGATCATGACCTGAGCTGAAGACAGATGCTTAACTGGCTGAGCCACCCAGGCATCCCTAAATAAAATCTTTAAAAAAAAAAGAGAGAGAGAGAGGGAAAAAAAACAAAAACATGTGGGGCACTTGAGTGGTTCAGTTGGTTAAGTGTCCGACTCTGGATTTCAGCTCAGATTGTGATCTCAGGGTTGTGGGATGGAGCCCTGTCTTGGGCTCCGTGCTAGGGGTTTAGTCTGCTTGGGATTCTCTCTCTTTCTCTTTCTTTTCCTCTGCTCCCCCACCCCCCACTCTCTCTCTCTCGCTTTCCCTCTCATTAAAAAAAAAAAAAGAGAAGAAAGGAAAAGAAAACATGTTTTCCCAGGCGCCTGGCTGGGTCAGTTGGTAGAGCATGCATCTCGTGATCTTGAGTTGTTAGTTTGAGCCCATATTGGGTGTAGAGATTACTTAAAAATAAAATCTTTAAATAAAAAAAAAGAGAGAGAGAGAAAGAAAAGAAGCTTTCCTGGGAACCCCACAGCAGATTTCCACTTATATCTCATTGGCCAGAACAGTGTCAAATGGACATTCCTGAGTAGAAGGTCAAATGGGAAAAAATGCTGGGTGAGCCAACAAATGGAGTCCATCCTTACTGCTCTACAGTTTTTCTACACATTATTTGTCCTTTTTTTTTTTGATTGTGGCACTAGGGTTTCTTAAGCGGTGCCTCAGTATGTAGGGGTGCTGGGGCTTGCCCATGGTGCTCTTGATGTATAAAGCCAATTCTTCTTGAGCAATGACATGAGGAAATTGACAGCTAAGTGGATGTTGTATACAAGCTCATCATCTGTCATCTTCATGTGGCTGAGGGACCACTGCCAGACATAGCACCTTCTTTATCTGGAACTTGATCATGGTATTCACTTCATTGACTTTGGCCATCATTGTGGGTTAGCAAGGAAAGGAACTTGCTCGCCTTATTCAGGCCTGGGCCCCGGATTCATGGGATCTGTTTGATTAAAAATTCTAAAGCCAAAAATGCATCATACTTCTTGATGATCTTCTTATTCTTGTTGAGTTCCTTCAGCACCTCAGTGTCCATGTGGGGGATATTCTTGTGGAAACAGCCTTGGCGTCCTCACGTGCTTCTGGTCTCCTAGGACACACCTGGAGAATTTGGGGAGGGGAGTGAACTTAAGCTTGATGGTGCCCAAGAAATGTTTGTCCTTGTGAGGGTCACACTTCTTCAAGCTGCTCTGCAGCTTCACTGTCTCCAAAAACTTCTAGTGCTTTTGCTGGTTCCCAAGTAGGATTTCCTATACAGTCTCATAGCACTCTTATTCTTTTTCATGGAACACAGTCATCTCTTCCCCAACGTTTTTTTTTTTGTTTTGTTTTGTTTTGTTTTGGTGGGAGGGGGCAGAGGGAAGGGGGGAGAAAGAGAGAATCTTTTTTTTTTTTTAAGATTTTATTTATTTATTTGACAGAGAGAGAGACAGCGAGAGCAGGAACACAAGCAGGGGGAGCAGGAGAGGGAGAAGCAGGCTTCCTGCTGAGCAGGGAGCCCGATGTGGGGCTCGATCCCAGGACCCTGGGATCACGACCTGAGCCGAAGGCAGATGCTTAACGACTGAGCCACCCAGGCACCTGAGAGAGAGAATCTTAAGCAGGCTCCACGCCCAGCATGGAACCTGACGTGGGGCTTGATCCCACAACCTGAGATCATGACCTGAGCTGAAATCAAGAGTTGGACACTTAGCTGACTGAGCCACCCAGGTGCCCCATCTCTTCCCCAAGTTTAACAACCCTGAAGTCACATACAATTACTGCTCCCAGCTTGAAAACCTTCATCTCTGAGTGATAATTCTATCTGGTCCAGATGTGGTTTAATTCAGTAGGTCTGGAGTCCAGCCCAAGTTTTTCTTTCTTTCTTTTTTTTTTTTAAGATTTTATTTGTCAGAGAGAGAGAGAGCAAGAGCGTGAGCACGAGCAGGGGCAGCGGCAGGCAGAAGGAGAAGCAGGCTCCCCGCCAAGCAAGGAGCCCGATGTAGGACTCGATCCCAGACCCTGGGATCATGACCCGAGCCAAAGGCAGACACTTAACCAGCTGAGCCACCCAGGTGTCCCCCAAGTTTTTATTTCTGACAAGTTCCAGGTAATGCTGCTAGCCCAGGAATTATACATATTACATACCTATAGTATGATATAATAACCAAGAAATTGATATTAATATAATCTGTTGACCTTATTCAGATTTCACCAGGTTTTTTTTTTTTTTTTTTAATTTTTATTTATTTATTTGACAGAGAGAGACACAGCGAGAGAGGGAACACAAGCAGGGGGAGAGGGAGAGGGAGAAGCAGACTCCCCGGTGAGCAGGGAGCCCGATGCGGGGCTCGATCCCAGGACCCTGGGATCATGACCTGAGTCGAAGGCAGATGCTTAACGACTGAGCCACCCAGGCGCCCCAAGATTTCACCAGTTTTATACTCTCTCATTTTTGTGTTTATGTGTGTACCTATGTAATTAGTTCTGTGCAGTTTTATTACACGTATAGATTTGTGTGATTACCACCTACAGTGAAGATACAAAATAGTTTCATCCAAGAAATGGCTTATGTTATCCTTTTATAGTCACCAGTGTCTCCCTCTTTCATCCTATCACCCAACATTTGGCAACTGCCAATCTGTTCACCATCTCTATAGTTTTGTCATTTCGAAAATGCTTTCATAAATGAAATCATAACCTTAAACTCCCCATTTTCCCCTTCTTCCAGCCCTTGGCAACTACCATTCCACTTTCTGTTTCTGTGAATTTGCTTACTCTACATACCTTATGTAAGAGGAATCATGCAGATGTCTTTCGTGACTGGCTTTTGCATTTAGCATCATGTCCTCCAGGTTCGCTTATATTGAAGTATATGTCATGCTTTTCTTCTTTTTAAAAGTTGAGTAATATTCCATTGTATGCATGTACTGCATTTTGTTTGTCCGTCTGTCAGTGGACACTTGGGTTGTGTCTACCTCTTGACATTGTGAATAATGCTATTTTGAACATGTGTGTGTATGAATATCTTTTCAAGCCCCTGTTTTCAATGCTTTGGGGCAAATATGCAGAAGTGAAATAGCTGAATCATATGGTAATTCTACTTTAAATTTTTTGATGAAACACCATACTGTTTTCCATAATGGCTGTGCCATTCTATGTACTAACTGTGCACAGGGTTTGTAGTTTCTCCATGTCTTTACCAGCACTTGCTATCTTCTATTTTTTTTTTGGCAGTAGCCATCATAATGAGGGTGAGATGGTATCTCCTTGTGGTTTTTGTTTGCATTTATCCAACGATTAGTAATGTTGGACATCTTTTCATGTGCTTGTTAGCCATTTGTGTATCTTCTTTGGAGAAATGTTTATTCAAGTCCTTTGCCCATTTTTAAATTCAGGTTTCTTGTTGTTGTGATTGAGTTGTAGGAGTTCTTTTCATGTTCTGGATCTTAATCCTTCATCAGATATACGATTTGCAAATATTGCTCCCATTTCATAGGTTGCCTTTTTACTGTATTATGTTTTGGTGCACAGAAGTTTTTAATTTTGAAATAGTCCAATTTATTTTTACTTTTGTTGCCTGTGCTTTTGCTGTCGTATTCAAGAAATTATTGCCAAATCCAATATGATGAAATCTTTTCCCCTGTGATTTCTTCTAAGAGTTTTATAGTTTTAGCTTTTATAAGTAGTTTCTTTGATCCATCATGTGATATCTTTGATTTGTTGAACCCTGTGAATGTATCACCTCCAAAAATTTCAAGTAGAAAAACTGATGAAGGAAAGCTTTGAGGCTTTTATTGGGTTGGAGTTAAACTAATACAATCATTTGCAAAAAATTAACAACTCTGTAGTATTCAGACTTCACATATAGGAAATTATTATGTAAGTTTATTTATTCATAGGTTTTTTTAATGTAGCTGATTAAATATGTGAATTTTTTTTAGACAGGATTTGCATGTTTCATTATTGTTCCTAGGTACAATATATTTAATTGCTATTCTAAATACTGCATGTCCCTATTATGTTTTCTCACTGTTTTTTACTGGCTTTAAGGAAAACTATGTTAAAAAAAATTTGTATTGTGTATTCATTTCGATGAACTCTATTAGTTATAATATTTCTAATACATTTTCCAGTTGTTTCTATAGAATTGTCTGCATGGAAGAAAATACATGCACTGATCTCTATTTCCAGATGATATGTTTATCTACTGGTATAACCCTAGAGCATCAATTTAAAATTATGGGAGAGATCAATAAGGTGGTTATCTCTAAAATGAATATAAGCATAGATGGTTTTCCTTTATATGTAGAAAACATATTAGAAAATCCCCTTCAGGTTATAGGAAAAATGTATAAAAACCAAAAATAAAATATTCTTCCATTTAATTTTATTTTTAAAATCCTTCCTACAGAGTTTAGGTACTGAGAGCACAGACTTTATACAAACTTGACATTTAATAATCATGTAACTCTGGGCAATTAACAACCACTGTGAGCCTCGGTTTCTGCATCTGAAGAGTGTTATTATAGTCTCTACCTTATGAGGCTGTTGTGATGATTAAATTATCTATATGAAATGCTTAGTTTAGTGCATGATACATAATAAACATGAAATATCTAGAGCAAACATCTAGAACAATGTTATATAGTGAGCTTGTAGCAGGCATTCCTTTATTTTCTATGACACTAAAGAGGATGTTCTTAGTGTTTCAAAATTAAGCATCATGCCTACCAGAGATGGTTTTACCTTGAATGACGCTTCAGATTCAGGGATTTGCACTTACACTTCTCCCCTCCAAGGTTCTGGACAATGTGTTCATGTGATTACATACTTCTACAAAATTTGCAAAAGTAAAATATTTATTTATTTAAAAAAATTTTTTTTAATTTAAATTTTAGTTAACATACAGTGCAATATTGGCTTCTGGAGTAGAATTCAGTGATTCATCACTTATATACAACATCCAGTGCTCATCATAACAAGCAAAAGTAAAATATTTAAACACAGTTTGCTAAGATTGCCACCATTTCTTTTCATGTTGGCTTCCCCTCCAGCATAATTGTGCTATTGCCAGTTGGCATTGGAGTTACTGTGGTATATCAGTTATTTATTGCTATGTAAAGATACAACCCTCCAAAATTAAAACAACAATCATTTATTAGTTCAAAATTCTGTGGGTGGGCAATTGTACCTGGTCTCTACTAGATGGCTCTGCTGTTCTCTCCTGGGCTCACTCACGTGGCCACAGGGGTGGCTAGGGCAATGAAGAGTTTCTGATGGCTTTACTCATATGTCTGGGCAGGTGGGGAAACTGGACTTCATGTCTCCAGCGTCTATTAGGTTATCATAATAACTATATTATCATATAGTTATCATAATATCATAATAACTATATTCTCTTTACCAATACCAAACTGTCTTGATTTACTATAATTTTTTTTTAAAGATTTTATTTATTTATTTGACAGAGAGAGACACAGTGAGAGAGGGAGCACAAGCAGGGGGAGTGGGAGAGGGAGAAGCAGGCTTCCCGCGGAGCAGGGAGCCCGACATGGGGCTTGATCCCAGGACCCTGGGATCATGACCTGAGCTGAAGGCAGATGCTCAACAACTGAGCCACCCAGGCACCCCGATTTACTATAATTTTGACTCCTCCAACTTTGCTCATCTTTTCAGAATTGTTTTGGCAGTTCTAGTTCCTTTGCTTTTCCATACAACTTTTAGAAGAAGCATGTTAATATCTATCAAAAAGCTTGCTGGAATATCTACTGGGATTGCACTGTACCTACAGATCAAATTGGAGAGAATTGGTATCTTAACAATATTGAGTCTTCTAGGGGCACCTAGGTGGCACAGTCATTTGAGCATCTGACTCTTGACTTTGGCTCAGGTTGTGATCTCAGGGTCGTGAGATCAGGCCCTGCATTGGGCTCCACGCTGGGAGTGGAGTCAGCTTGGGATTCTCTCTCCCTCTCCCTTTGCCCCTCTGTGCACTCTCTCTCTCTCCCAAATAAATAAATAAATCTTTTAATAATTTGAGTCTTCTAGTCCATTAATGTGGTATATCCATTTATTTAGATCTTCTTTTATTGATGATTTGTAGTTTTCAATATACAAAACCAATTCATATTTTGTTAGATTTATTCCTAAGTATTTCACTTTTTGTTTGATGTCGTCATTGGTATTTTTGTTAATTTGAAATTCCAATTGCTCATTGGTGACATATAGGACTATAATTAACTTTTGTATGTTCACCTTGAACTCTATAATCTTGCTACATTTATTTCTTAGTTCCAAGAGATGTTTCATAGATTATTTGAGATTTTCTACATAGTCATGACAAATAGAGACAATTTTATTACTTTTTTCTTTTTCTTTTTTTTAAGATTTTATTTATTTATTTATTTATTTATTTATTTATTTATTTATTTATTTTAAAGAGAGAGAATGAGAATGAGTGACTTGGGGGCAGGGAGCAGAGGGAGAAGAACAAGCAGACTCCCTGCTGAGTCCAGAGTCCAGCACAGGGCTGATCCCAGAACCCTGAGATCATGACCTGAGCTGAAATCAAGAGTTGCATGCTCAACCAACTGAGCCACCCAGCTGCCCCTTATTACTTTTTTATTCAATCTTTATGACTTTTTTTTATTATTTTTCTTGCCTTATTGCACGGGGCAGGATCCCAGTATGGAGCTATATAGGAGTGGTAAGGGACGACATCTTGCCTTTTCCTGATCTTCAGAGAAAACATTTAGTCTCTCACCACTCAATGTGATATCAAATAAGAGTGGTGAGCAAGTGGTAGGTATTTTGTAGATGCCTTTTATAATGTTAAGGAAGTCTGTATTTTCAGTTGCTAAATTTTTTTTTTAAATCATGAATGGCCATTGAATTTTGTTTGATGCTTTTTCTGTATCTAATGAAATGATCAGATTTAAAAAATTTGTTAATATTATTTATTTGATTGTTATTTAAATATTGGAATAGCTTTGAATTCTTAAGATAAACCCCATTTGGTGAAGAAGTGTTCTTCTGGATTAAATTAGCTGATTCAGATTTCTGTAGTAATTGTTCTTTTCCTTACCATCTAAGATGTAGGTTTTAATTTGGCATTCTATTTCAGATTTCCTTGATTTGTTCTTCTTTCAGTCATCTTCCTTTATTTCAATTTATTTTCTGTTTATGACTTCATCTCCTGCTTAATAAAGACTGTATCTTCTAGATTATTTTGGAAGACACCAAGTTAATTACTTTTAAAAGATTAAACTTTTTATTGTATAATGGGCTTGTTGGTATATACAATAACTATCTTATGTGGGCCTGCTGGACTGGCATTAGATCTATGATTTACTAGAGCATAAGGTGCAATTTTTTTCCCTGGTATAATGTGGGATGAAAAATTATATCTCCAATAGGATTTTTATTTGGACATACATAGGCAACTAAAAATGATTGGTTACAATATACCTCCTAATACCCTGTCTGCTTTCTACTGCAATGAGCACTAGAGATGGTAGTCCTTGAATAGATATAGAAAGAAATAATAAATAGAAGAATCAAAAACATGGCAATTTTTTATTCTGGCTTTGGCTGATATAGTTGAAAGATAGTCATTTGTTTTGCTGGTTATTATATTCCCTGTATCTCAGAGTTGGAGACACATAATGAGAGAGAGGCAAAGCCTTTTCCTCCCTTTTTTGGCATTTTCTATGTTATTTTATTTAGATTGTGGAAAATGTGATTTATAGTTCAGGAATGTTTCTTAATCCATTTTGATTGACAATGCAGCTAGTGGAAATTCCCCTTGGAAATGTCATGTGGTCTTCTTATTTTTAGCTTACAATGTTATACCCAATTTTTGTCATTTTGTATATTGTGACAGATTTTTAGTGGTGAGTTGAATGTGAGTTGAGTTGTATCAGACAATGCCAATGTGTTGCTATACCAAGAAACAGCCTGAGGTTTGTGGAACAACTCTTACAAAGTCATATGGCCTGTAAATATGAAAGTTTATATTTAAGGTTAGTTTTGTTTTTTCTAAAGTCCAAAGGTCTGGGATTATAATGAAGTTTAAGACAGTTCAGGGGCGCCTGGGTGGCTTAGCTGGTTGGCGTCTGACTCCTGATTTTGGCTCAGGTCATGATCTCAGGGTCGTGAGATGGAGTTGCGCATGGAGCCCTGTGCTGGGCATGGAGCCTGCTTAAGATTCTCTCTCTCTCTCCCCCTCGGCTCCCTCCCCACCTTTGCCCTGCTTGCACACTGCTCTCAAGCTCTCTTAAAAAAAAAAAGAAAGAGTTCAATACAAGTGAGGGAATGAAATTGTTCTATAGAGGAAACACAGATTTTATAAGTTTGGGGCCATTTTACAAATAAAATCCAAAGTGTGGCTGTGCCATCTTGTAACTGAAGTGAAGTGTTAGTAGATATATTGGAATTGAGGAATTTTGTAGCCAGGGAACTAGGTGTTAAGTCAGTAAGAATGGGAATGGGATTGGGTAGAGAGTCAGATGATCAACGTCATCAGGAATGGTGACATGACCTGTAAGTAATGGTAACAAGAGTGTAAAAAGTCATGAGTTGATAGAACAGTTTGGAGCAAGGAACATTCAGATTCGTATTTCCTCTTGCCCAATTAATGAAAGGGACTTTGAAAAAGAATGGCTTCTACTGGTGGAAAAGATTGAGCTTGTTATATTATCACAACAAATCAATGTTTCAGTTGAGGCAAGATTTGTGGAAAGTACTGAGATTTTAAAGAAGTTTCTCATAGTTTGAGTAATCCTCTTGAGGTTTCTTTGGTTCCTGTGGGAGTGTACCCCTTGGCTTCAGGTCAAAACCATCTTAAAGTCAATGGAATCCTGCACTCAATTCCTGTCTTCTTGTGATTCTATCTACATGGATTAAACTTCTTTCCATTTCCTCGGTATGAAAAAAATCAGATCCCATGAATTCCTTTATTTTTGTTCAGCCTATCTTGGTTGTACCCAGCTAGCTTACTTTTTCTGCATCCCTTGAACCTCCTTCATTTTTTGAGGAGTAGCAAAATCCCCCAGCTTTTGATTCCCTTTGGATGAATGTAGCATAAAAGAAACTCATCTACAAAGCCATTTACAGATGGATATTACAGACTTTGAATATTGTAAATTTATGAATTCAAAGTGGAGAGATGCTGGCAGGTGGGGGATGGTAACAAAGTGGAGAAAGTATATTTTTTCCACTTGCAGAATGAATGACACACTCTCAATTTACAAAAATTTGGTAAAGGGTTTTATTTATTTATTTATTTATTTTATTATGTTAATCACCATACATTACATCATTAGTTTTTTTTTTTTTTAAAGATTTTATTTATTTATTTGACAGAGAGACAAAGCCAGAAAAGGAACACAAGCAGGGGGAGTGGGAGAAGGAGAAGCAGGCTTCCCACCGAGCAGGGAGCCCGATGTGGGGCTCGATCCCAGGACCCTGAGATCATGACCTGAGCTGAAGGCAGATGCTTAACGACTGAGCCACCCAGGCGCCCCACATCATTAGTTTTTGATGTAGTGTTCCATGATTCATTGTTTGCGTATAACACCCAGTGCTCCATGCAGAATGTGCCCTCTTTTTTTTTTTTTTTTAAAGATTTTATTTATTTATTTGACAGAGAGAGACAAAGCGAGAGAAGGAACACAAGCAGGGGGAATGGGAGAGGGAGAAGCAGGTTTCCGCTGAGCAGGGAGTCTGATGTGGGGCTCGATCCCAGGACCCTGAGATCATAACCTGAGCCGAAGGCAGACGCTTAACGACTGAGCCACCCAGGTGCCCCGAACGTGCCCTCTTTAATACCCATCACCAGTCTTAACCCATCCTCCCACCCCCCCTCCCCTGGTAAAGGGTTTTTTGCTGTTGTTTTTCCCATATGTTTAATTAAGACTTAACCATCCCTCTTGTCCTCTCTCCAGGAAAGAAAAGGGGAGAATGAAACTCCATCTGTTCTGCCTTCTAATAAGTTGAGAATTCATATAGTGATTTACTTTGAAAATATTTCCCCAATTTTATTTATGAGTATGTCCTTTAAAACCAGGATTAAAGTCTTTTTTTCCCCCTTCCCATTCCATCAATAATGCCTGGACTGTCTGTCATGGACTGATACCACATAGGTCTGACTGATTTATCCTTCCCAAAGTCCCACTTACTATTCACTGGCACCTTGGGATCTTTTAGGATTTTATAAATGAAATGATTGATGAGTTTGGTCTTTTCAGGTATCAAAGTTAAGGTGACCAGGCTATAATTTGTAGAGTTATTACTTTATTTTCTTTAGAGGTAGACCTTACAGGTGTCCTTTCTCTGTTTTTAGGCTTCACAGTTGTCCATCATGTGTTCAGAAAGATTGTTTCTGTGATAAATTGAGGACATGTCTTAAATATCCCTGGATCCATACTACCAGGGCAAACTGATGTGAAAACAGCTACTATATTCAATCTCTGACTCATTTATCTTCTGTTCTGGTTGAACTTTGTATCCTGTTGCAAAGGTAGTTGAAACTTCGTTTATTTGATCAAAGTTGAACTTTTTATAGGCTTCATACTCAGATTCAGCTTTGGAAAAAAAGAAAAAACAATTTCTTACCTAGGAGCTCTGTAATTCACAGGTCACAATCTCCCTGTTCTGAGATTAGATAATAGAAGGAATTAGAGGTATTTGGGAAAACTTTGGGAAGATGCTGAATAGTGTAATAAAAATTATTTTTCTATGAACCTCTAATCATCTGTTGCCGTAGGTAGTTAGAAACTGTTCAAGGAAGCAGGAGAAACAAGGGAGTTTCACTTTACTTTTCATATCAAAGAATCCACAGCTGTGTCACCCTGTTCTCCCAGTAAATCTAATTCACAAGTTTTCCTAACTGTGGATTTCTTCCTACTTTGACAAGCTAAACTTACTTAATTGGTGTTTATTAAATGAGCTGAGTAGAGTGAGGCAGAAAGCCCTTTAATTCTTTTTTTACTTGTTCTTTGGATTAGTTATTTCTAGCCCCTGGGGTAGAACCTTAGTTAGGTCCCAAGGTTTTTCTGTCTCACTAAATAATTAAAAGTACATCACAGACAAGTATCAAAAGTCCAAAATCCCATTCATTTTAAAATCTCTTCTCCCACAGTTTAGATCTGCCTCAGGCTTAGAGGATTGAAAGGGTGAGGGAGGAAGGAGTTTTGACCTGACTTTTGTCTTTTCTTGCTTCACGGCACTCTACACTTAATAGTTGCTGTTTGGGGGCCCTTTAACGTTAGACTAGAGGGAGAAGTAAGGGTCAGAGGAGTTCTTCCGGTCTGGTAGACTTGCAAGGTGGCAGTGATGCCGTCTGAGCAGAGTGGAATCTAAGGCCTAACCCGTTTTCACTGTGGTGCTTCTTTCAGTTTAGTGATTGTGTCCCTACCAACCTTAACCTGCAGTTCCTGGCATGAGGGATGCTGCTTCCTTGTGGCCAGTGTCATCCCTCCACTCCACTTCTGCATCCATGGGTCGCCTTCATCCTCTTGTTGAGACTGCCTTCTCTTGGCCAGAAATTTTGGTGGGAGTCATGGTCAGCTAATCAACTTGACTATCAGGCAGCTCCATTCTACAGGGTCTGTAGCTGATCATTGGAAAATAGACCCTTTAGCCCCGCTCTCAACAGGTATGTAGGTTACTACTGATACAAACTTATTCTACAGGCAGCTCTTAGGTATACTTACCTTTGCTTCTTTGTTCATCCATGGATCAGGTAACTTCCCCTATGTCTCTCAAATTCCAGAAAATGCGTATTAGCTTTTCAGATGGTCCTTTTGAACCTTCAATTGGCTTCTCCCATGGGGAGAAGGAAACGTATAACACTCTAACAACAGTCTCCTTCCCCCCCCCCCCAAAAAAAAATCCTTATTAGCAACCTCTTCAGCCTCCCAATGGATTTTTAGCCATCTCTTAGACAATCAAGGAGTGAGTGATTGAAGAACTGGTTTCACAGTGTCTTTGATGTCCACTGCAATGTAAGCAGCAATAAAGCAGGCATTTTTGTCTGTTTTGTATATTGCTGTATTTATTAGGCCTTAAAAGAGTGCATGACACATAGTAAGCACTCAGTAGATGTATGTTGAACATACGAAAGAATGAATGAAAAAGTAGTTAAGCACATTGTTTTATGATGTATATATGACATCTGTTATATAAAAAAAAGGAGAAACCAAAAAACAAGAAATGTCAGATTTAATATCCTGTTAAAACGATTTTAAAATTGTGTTTACAAAGAAAATAAATGCAAAGTTCTTAGATTATCACCCAATTGTGATGTCCAAAAATATATGTCTTTTTCAGAGAGCAAAGGCTATAAATTCAAGGTAAAAGTTTAACTGTAGGCAGTCCAGAATGAATAGGAAATTTGGTTTATTTTAGTAATTTATTCCATCCATTTGCAGATTATAAATTCCAGCCAAGCCCTTAAGGGTCTGTGAAGAGTGTAATCAAGTGGAACTTAAACTAGACTGTGGCTCACAGATGAAGAGATGCTGTAGGGTTAGCATCTGGTAATGTTCTTCTCTCAAATTTCTCTGTGTCTGTGCAGAAGTTTTAGAATGTGTTCTGTTCTCTGTGTCTCTGTTTCAGTCAGAAGTTTTAAAATGTGTTCTGACTATGGATCATGTTGGAAGTAAAGACTATGAGTCAGTGTGGACTTTTGGGAATCCAAACATCAGCAAAGATAATCTACCAGTGATGTCATTGGAAAAAATCTCCCTAAAATTAACTGGACAAATGGTTCTATTAGAGGTTACACAGGAGGGATTTCACAAGTAAATTTTTTATTTATGCAGGATCACAAATGTAGACACAGAATGGCAAATGATTTTTTTTTTAAAGATTTAAAAAAATTTTTAAAGTAATCTCTACACCCCATTGTGGGGCTCAAGACTCACAACCCTGAGATCAAGAGTCACATGCTCGGGGTGCCCAGTTGGTTAAGCATCTGAATCTTGATTTCAACTCAGGTCATGATCTCAGGGTCCTGGGATGGAGAGTCCCACATCAGGCTCCACGCTCAGTGGGGAGTCTGCTTGAGGATTCTCTCCCTCTACCCTTTCCCCCACTTGTGCATTCTCTCTCTCTCTCAAATAAACAAATAAAGCTTTAAAAAGAAGACAAAAGAGTCACATACTCTACCAACTGAGCCAGCCAGGTGCCCCTGGCAAATGATTTTCTCGTCATGTGCCAACTTTCATTAGTTGATAGTGGGCCCTGGAAAGCTAGACTGAGAAGGGTTTTGAGACTAAATCCAGTCCCAGTGCTATATCAGAGGAAGCACATGGCATTGGGGAGATAGCACACTCATGTTCCTCTTTCGCTCAACCATGGTTAGAACATTTGAAGTGGGGGCGCCTGGGTGGCTCAGTCGTTAAGCGTCTGCCTTCGGCTCAGGTCATGATCCCAGGGTCCTGGGATCGAGCCCCACATCGGGCTCCTTGCTCCGCGGGAAGCCTGCTTCTCCCTCTCCCACTCCCCGTGCTTGTGTTCCCTCTCTCGCTGTGTCTCTCTCTGTCAAATATAAAAAAAAAAAGAACATTTGAAGTGTCCATGATGGTTCAAATGCTAATTATGAGGGAATTATGGTTAAACAATGATAGAGTAGAGGTAATTCTGCTCCATTCTTGTCTCTGAAATAATCAAAAGTAATACAAAGGTTAAATAAAGAATAGCAAACAGTTTTGATGAAAATAGCAATCACACCCTAAGATTAAAGAGTAACTGACAAAGGAGTAAAATCAAGCCAAAGGGCAAATGTGATAGGGATGTATATCTCTATATTTTGAGCAGTGTTCAGGGTTCCCCGACATAGGTGGTTCAGACTTGAACAGTACAAACAGCAATCTTTTAATTGGAATAGCAAAGTCTTAGATGTAGATAGGCTTAGGAAAAACCCAGAACTTTGTTCTACACTGATAGAGCAGCAAGGGAGGCAGAATTAAGGAATTTGAAAGCAAAGCCACCATCTCTTGGAGAAGAGTGTTGCTATGACCTGGTGAAGGAGTGAAAGTAGGTGACAGTTAACTTTGTATCAGCTCATCACTGAGCTGAATTAGTAAATGATGTTATCATACAGAAATCATCCTGTTTATGTGGAATGAGGCACAGTGAGAGCATGGAGATGTGCTCTGGCGTACCCAGCAGCATGGACAAATATCTGAGAAAAACGTGTAGGTATTGAACTTGTCTGTTGTACCAACTTACTTCCCTGATTTTTTCTTCAGCAAATAACAGGCATAGAAAGAATGGATTAAAAGTGAGCCAGCACTGGGCTTAAACTGAAGTACAAAAGGGAAAGGAGGAAAGGAACCAAATGCACTCAAGGTAGATGGTGAATAAATACACATCAGAAGAATCATGGATCACCACATCAAAAACTAAGGATGTATTGTATGGTGACTAACGTAACATAATAATATAAAATTAAATTAAAAAAATAAAATAAGAAAAAAAAGATATGTTAAGCAATAGTTGAGTATTTCAAATAAACACCTGTCAGAGATATATCAAAGAGATTTAAAAAAATTTTTTTAAGTAATCTCTGCACCCAGTGTGGGGCTCGAACTTATGACCCTGAGATCAAGAGTTGCAGGCTCCACCGACTAAGCCAGCCAGGTGTCCCTTAGATTTTTAGAGAGGTGTTTACAAAACAAAGCACAGGAAGAAATACCGACTAAAGAAATAATTACTAAGACAACATAAAGAGATGAAAAGTGATCTGGAAGCCTGCAGGAAAGAAATGGAAAGGAAAAAGATGTATTCCAGGAATTAAAGTAGTTTTAAAAAGCAGAAAAGGACCAATTAGGTGTATGGAAGATAGGTTTGAGAAAATTTTGCAAAATTAGATATAAATAAAAAGTAAATTATAAAGAATAAAGAGTTAAGAATGTTCAAGAAAACTATGAATGGAGACAGAAACTAGATGGTAATTGCAACTGGAAAAGTATAATATAATGAATTATTAATCATAACAAGAGGTTGGAATAATGGGGAATTGATTAGTGTATAGTCAGCTAGGGCTGCCACATAAGTACCACAGACTGTGTGGCTTCACAACAGAAATTTATTTTCTCACAATTTCTGGAGAAATCAAAAGGGTTGATTTATTCCAAGGCCATTCTCCTTGGATTATAGATGGCTGTCTTCACATGGTCTTCCTTCTGTCTGTGTCCAAATTTCCTCTTCTTTTTTTTTTTTTTTTGATTTTATTATGTTAATCACCATACATTACATCATTAGTTTTTGATGTAGTGTTCCATGATTCATTGTTTGCGTATAATACCCAGTGCTCCATTCAATATGTGCCCTCCTTAATACCCATCACCAGGCTAACCCATCCCCCCACCCCCCTCAAACCCTCAGTTTGTTTCTCAGAGTCCTTGGCTATTGTGGACATTGCTGTTATAAACATTGGGGTGCATGTACCCCTTTGGATCACTACATTAGTATCTTTGGGGTAAATACCCAGTAGTGCAGTTGTTGGGTTGTATGGTAGCTCTATTTTCAGCTTTTTGAGGAACCTCCATGCTGTTTTCCAGAGTGGCTGCACCAGCTTGCATTCCCACCAACAGTGTAGGAGGGTTTGCCTTTCTCCGCATCCTTGCCAACATCTGTCGTTTCCTGACTTGTTAATTTTAGCTATTCTGATTGGTGTGAGGTGGTATCTCACTGAAGTTTTGATTTGGATTTCCCTGATGCCGAGTGATGTTGAGCACTTTTTCATGTGTCTGTTGGCCATTTGGATGTCTTTTTTTGGAAAAATGTCTGTTCATGTGTTCTGCCCATTTCTTGATTGGATTATTTGTTCTTTAGGTGTTGAGTTTGGTAAGTTCTTTATAGATTTTGGATGCTAGCCCTTTATCTGATATGTCATTTGCAAATATCTTCTCCCATTGTGTCAGTTGTCTTTTGGTTTTGTTGACTGTTTCCTTTGCTGTGCAAAAGCTTTTTATCTTGATGAAGTCCCAATAGTTCATTTTTGCCCTTGCTTCCCTTGCCTTTGGCGATGTTTCTAGGAAGAAGTTGCTGCGGCTGAGGTCGAAGAGGTTGCTGCCTGTGTTCTCCTTTAGGATTTTGATGGACTCCTGTCTCACATTTAGGTCTTTCAACCATTTGGAGTCTATTTTTGTGTGTGGTGTAAGGAAATGGTCCAGTGTCATTCTTCTGCATGTGGCTGTCCAATTTTCCCAACACCATTTGTTGAAGAGACTGTCTTTTTTCTATTGGACATTCTTTCCTGCTTTGTCGAAGATTAGTTGACCATAGAGTTGAGGGTCCATTTCTGGACCATATTCTGTTCCACTGATCTATGTGTCTGTTTTTGTGCCAGTACCATACTGTCTTGGTGATGACAGCTTTGTAATAGAGCTGGAAGTCCGGAATTGTGATGCCACCAGCTTTGCTTTTCTTTTTCAAGATTCCTCTGGCTATTCGAGGTCTTTTCTGGTTCCATACAAATTTTAGGATTATTTGTTCCATTTCTTTGAAAAAAGTGGATGGTATTTTGATGGGGATTGCATTAAATGTGTACATTGCTCTAGGTAGCATTGACATCTTCACAATATTTGTTCTTCTAATCCATGAGCATGGATCGTTTTTCCATTTCTTTGTGTCTTCCTCAATTTCTTTCATGAGTATTTTATAGTTTTCTGAGTACAGATTCTTTGCCTCTTTGGTTAGATTTATTCATAGATATCTTATGGTTTTGGGTGCAGTTGTAAATGGGATCGACTCCTTAATTTCTCTTTCTTCTGTCTTGTTGTTGGTGTATAGAAATGCAACTGATTTCTGTGCATTGATTTTATATCCTGCCACTTTACTGAATTCCTGTATGAATCAAATTTCCTCCTCTTATAAGGACATTTGTCATATTTGATTAGGGCTCACCCTAATGACCTCATTTTAATTAATTACCTTTCTAAAGACCATATTTTCAAACATATTCACATTCTGAGATATTGGGAGTTAAGACTTAACAGTATGAATTTTGGTAGAACACAATTCAGCCCATTACAGCTAGTAAGGAGTAAAAAGAACGCTAAATACATAAGTAGTGGATATAGGTTAACAGCTACCACCCCTAGGAATCAGGTATATTGTTAGTCAAGGAAGATAGGTTATCTAAGCTCTGGAAAACTTCCTTCCCTTTCACCCAGGTCTGAGATCCAGATCTTGTGGGGAGGATGTGCTGTGGTTCACTGAAAGGGGAAGTTCACTGAGGCTGTGGAGTTGTGCACCAGGAGCTGCTGCACTGGCAGAGAGGATTCTAGGGAAGTTTCCCATGGGGAGGTGCCATGGGCTTCCGGTGTCTGAGAGCTCTTGATACCTGCTGCTCAGAAACTGTGTGTGCTCCTGGGTCAGGACGCTGCAGAAGCTTTTTGTGCTGTAGGGGTCTGCCTAGAAGAGCACACGAACCTGGAAGAGAAACCTCTTTTTTCCTCAGTGTCTTTCCAGTGCCTTCTACTATCGTTGTGCCAGCCAACAAAAGAAATGTTTATCAGGTCCATCTTAATTATCACAGAACAGGTGGTAAAGGGTGAATCTGGAGAAGAGAGGCAAAGGAGGTCCAACTTATTTATCGTTGGTGTCCCTGAAGAAGAAATGGCAACAAATGGGACAGAAAATGTAGTAAGAGGGGTGAACTCTACAAGGACAGGCATTTAACAAGTTATAGGAGTATATTATTTATGTATGTATTGTGTTGAATTGAATTTTTCATGTACAAAATAATTTTATGTAATTGAACATGTTATTTAAGAAAAGCCTTTGTTGTACTTTACATGCAAGGAAGGGGAAAAGGTATTTGAGGAAGTCAGTAGGTAGATCCTTAGATTTTACAGGACTTGTCTTGGGCAAATTGCTGACATTGAGTCCCACCAAGTAGTATGTGTCTTTGTGGTATGTAGGGACCTGAAGATGTCAATACCAAGCTAAATCCAGTCATTGAACATCTTTTTTTTTGCCCTATTTTAAAATTGTTTGAATTTATAAAGTGATATATATGAATGTGATTATTGGAGTGCTATGGGTAAAGTTCCCATTACATTGGGGTTTTTAAACCACATTCTGTACTATATTACTTGCCTACAAGAATACTGGGTAGATACTCAATAAATTTTTGTTGACTAAGATAGTTATCAGATCCTGAAAGATTAAAGGGGTACATGGAAAATTCCAGAGTTTTGCTTGGTTTACTTCACTCAGTTATAGTGTTAGGGTTTTGTAACCTCAGTAGATTTGTTGGGGGTTAGAGTCAATGTTAGCTTATAAATTATACGATTGGGTATGCAACTTCATTGTATACAAGAATGGAAAAATCACAACTAGTGGAAATTAAAAGAACTATTATAGACTTCCTTGATCAAGCCTGAACAAATAAATTTGAAAATCTCTTCAAAATAGATGGTTTTCCAGGACAACATAAATGACCACAAATTGATGAGAGAGAAGATATAAAATGTAAACAGACTGCTTTTCTTGGAAGAAATAGAGGAAGTTGTCAAAGAGTTACATACTAAGTCCCAAGGCCAGAGATCTTCACATGTGGTATCTTTCAAAACTCCAGAGAATAAATAATCCCAATGTTATTTCACTTGTTCTAATGCACAGAGAAAGAAAGCTTTAAAATATTCTCTATGGTGCCAGAAAGCAATTATTCCAAACTTGATAAAGGTAGTACAGTAAGAAAAGAAAATTATTGACAAATGTAACTTTTGGATATCAAAACTTAAAAAAAAAAAAGTTCTAATAGCATCCACTAGTGATTTAAAAGAATAATATATACTAAGCAAAGTTCCTGCCAGGAATGACCATTTGGTTGAATATTAAGAAACCTAATTTAATTCATACATTAATAGGTTAAAGGGTTAAAAATATAGTGCTATCTTTTTTTTTTTTTAAGTAGGCTCCACACTCATCAGGGAGCCCAATGCAGAGCTTGAACTCACAACCATGAGATCAAGACCTGAGCTGAGATCGAGTTGGATGCGCAAGCAGCCACCCAGGAGCCCCCACAGAGTGCTATCTTTTAGATGCTGAGAGGCATTTGGTAAAATTCAACATCCGTTTCTAAGAAAACAAGAACAAATAGACAATAAAAGCAAGTTGTTTTAATTCTATTTTAAAGAAGGTAAATTGATAATTCACCTAAGGTCACACAACCAGTAAAGATGGAGCCTGGGTTTGAGCCTTTTGTGCAGAGGTCACTTAATCTTATACCCCAGCAAACACTGCTGCTTCCCAGACTTCTTCATGTTTTGGTACACATAGGAATTGAAAATATTTTCATGGCACACTGGGAAATCAAAACAAGGCTGCATGCGGAACCACCAGTTTAGGACTTGGGCTGCCTCAGTCCTGAACTGACTAAGCTGCCTCATGGACCAAGGGTGGGGTGGGGGTCAATATTTTGGCACATCTGTAACTTGTAGAGGTCTGCCTATCCTATACTGACTCTAGAAGAGAGCACAGTCTACATATAGACTTAAAATAGTATTTTGTGTGGTAAAGGTGACATTTCAAATCAGTGAGAAAAAAGAGATTATTAATTTGGTATTGGAACTTTCCATTTGGGGAAAAATATAGCTGAATCTGTCAACTTCTATTGTCAGAAATAAGTGGGAAAAAAATAAAGTAAGAAAAATGTATAATATATATATACATATATATATTTAAAGATTTTATTTATTTATTTGAGAGAGAAAGTGTGAGAGAGCACGAGCAGTGGGGGGGCGGGCAGAGGGAGAGGGAGAAGCAGACTCCCCACTGAGTGGGGAGCCCAATGTGGGACTTGATCCCAGGACCCCGGGATATCGTCCTGAGCCAAAGGTAGGCACTTAACTGACTGAACCACCTAGGCACCCAGAAAAACGTATATGTTTAAAAAATTAATAATTTTGGTGTAAGGAAGAATTTTCTAATGAAGATATAAAAACACAAAGGTAAAAAAAATACTCATAAATGTCTATATACCAAAGAAAAAGCAGCTTTCTTGGGTGCCTGGGTGACTCAGTCAGTTGGTTAAGCACCTGACTCTTATTTTCTTTTTTAAGAGAGAGAGCGTGAGAGTGAGTGGGTAGGGTGGGGAGCTCAGAGGGAGGGAGAGAATACTAAGCAGGCTTGGTGCCCAGTGAATGCCTGACACAGGGCTCTATCTTAGGACCCTGAGATCATGACTTGAGCCAAAATCAAGAGTTGGACGCTTAACCAACTGAGTCACCCAGGTGCCGCATAAGCGCCGGGCTCTCGATCTCAGCCCAGGTCTTGATCTCAGGGTTGTCAGTTCAAGAAAGAAGCTTTCCCTATAGCAGTAACTGCTCTAAACAATCAAAAGACAATTGGCAAATTCCAAAAATATATGTGACATTTCAGGCAAAATACTAACTTTCTTAATACAGGAGTATTTTTATAAATTAATAGGAAAAATGCAAGTTACACAAAGAAAAAATAATTCGCAAATAATGTAAATAGTCACTTTACAGAAAAATATATGCAAATAGATTATAAACACATTAAAGTGCTCTACCTCATTTATAAACAAAGAAATGAATATTGAAACAAAGAAAAGAATACAAAAGAGGCGTTATTTTTTTACTTATCAGATTATTGAAAAAGATTAAAAATAGGGTAATATAACATTAATGAGGCTATAGGCAAGGAAGTATTTTCTCTCTTTTTTTTAAGTTTTTATTTAAGTTCCAGTTAGTTAATGCAGTGTGATATTCGTTTCAGGTGTACAATATAGTGATTTAACCCTTCCACACATCACCCTGTGCTCATCACGACAAGTGTACTCCTTAATCCCCATCATATTTTTCCATCATCCCCCCACTCACCGCCCCCGTAACCATCAGTTCTCTATAGGTAAGAGTCTGTTTCTTGGTTTGCCTCTCTCTATTTCCCTTTCTTTTTTTCCCCCTTTGCTCATTTGTTTTGTTTCTTAAATTCCACATATGCATGAAATCATATGGTATTTGTCTTTCTCTGACTGACTTATTTCGCTTAGCATAATATTCTCTAGCTCCATCCATGTCATTGCAAATGGCAAGATTTCTTTATTTTTATGACTGAATAATATTCCATTGTATATCTATAGCACATTTTCTTTATCCATTCATCAGTTGATGGACACTTGGGCTGTTTCCATAGTTTGGCTATTGTAGATAATGCTGCTGTAAACATCGGGGTGCATATATCCCTTTGAATTAGTGTTTTTGTATTCTTTGGGTAAATACCTAGTAGTGTAATTGCTGGGTTGTAGGGTAATTCTATTTTTAACTTTTTGAAGAACCTCTATACTGTTTTTCAGAGTGGTGCACCAGTTTGCATTCCTACCAACAGTGCAAGAATGTTAATGTTCCCTTTTCTTCACATCCTCACCAACACCAGTTTCTTGTGTTGATTTTAGCCATTCTGACAGGTGTGAGGTGATATTGCATTATAGTTTTGGTTTGCTTGGGAAGGAAGTACTTTGATCCACTGTTACTGTGAGGACAAATTGGTGCAAATAACCCTGTGAAGGACAATTTAGCAATATCTATTAAAATTAACCATATAGAAAATTTCTCACACAGATGTTCCATTTTCAGGAATTTATCTAGATGGATATATATCCTCAAGTCGGAAAAGATGTGTATGTAAGTTGTTGTAGCATTTTTATAATGATAAAAAATTTGGGAACAACCTAAATATACAATAGGGAAATATCACACAGCTCTTAAAAAAATAGGATAGATACATTGTTAAAAAATACAGAATAAACCACATTCCTTCATTTGCCTCAAACAACAAAATTAGGTAGATTACTATTAAAGCACGTATACGTATATAAATGCATGGGGATTCTGGAAAGTAAGAGACTCCTGATGCTGGGCGCCTGGGTGGCTCAGTCGTTCGGCATCTGCCTTCGGCTCAGGTCATGATCCCAGGGTCCTGGGGTCGAGCCCCCCATCGGGCTCCTGGCTCGGCGGGAAGCCTTCTTCTCCCTCTCCCACTCCCCTTGCTTGTGTTCCCTCTCTCGCTGTCTCTCTGTCAGATAAAAAAAAAAAAAAAAAAAAAAAAAAGAGACTCCTGATGGACGTAATTTTGAGAAAGAACTGCCCAAGGGCTGTAGTAGGACGGAACTCCCTGTTCTGTTTAAAGTTTTTCCTCCTGCATATGTGCTATTTTATTACAAAAAAGAAAGAAAGAACAGTAAATTGCTCCTAACAGTACTGATCATCTTAGGAAGTCTAGTGTCCTATGGGGAGAAGCCATCCTGCTGACCTTTTCCAGAATGGCCACTCTCCAAATAAAGCACACCATAAAATATCTCAGTGACTCATTTATACCTTTGTGGTTGTGACCAAGTTTTTCTGGTTCACTTTCTACTTGACCAAATATACATTAGGGTTTGCCAGAAATGGAGTCTAAGACCAGACTTTTTACCCTAATCCTGTTTCCTCTCAGACTTGTAGAATAAGGTCACTTTTGGTGTGGTTCTGCAGAGGAGAAAATCATCTAGATAAGATGATTAGAAGGTGGGGTGAAAGTGCTGATGGTAGAGAGAGGTGAAGAAAGTCTGTATGTTGTGTCTTTTTCTGCCCCTTGCTGTCAGCCTATGGGAGGTCATTTCAAGACCCAAGTGGGGATTAGCCATTGGACTGCAAACATTGCTCCATTGTCAGGGAGACTTGAAATGAAATTTGAAATAGAGATGATGGAAGGGGGAAATATGTGTGCTTTAGGGATATGTGTATATGGTGACATAGCCATCTCTTTTAGTGTGAGGAATATGAACTCAAAAGGGAGAGAAAAATTGGCATTTGACTAAATTCAGTATCTAAAAAATGGAATTTATCTTAAGTTTGTTCTTGTAGGCAAGTCCTTTTGCCATTGAAGCCTTTTTTTTAACATGGGCATATGAAACAAAAAAGGCAGTCATTCTGTCAAAATAGTTCGCAATTTTAGATTTTGTATTTTTTTGCTTCTTTCTGTTCCCTAATCTTCCTCCAAGTGCAAGCAGTACAGGCATACCTTTTATTTTTTTAAACTGAAGTATAATTGACACATATTTTAGGAATGCAACATGACGATTCTACAAATCTATACATTATGCTATGCTCACAAGTGTAGTTGCCATCTGACGCCGTACAATGCTATTACAGTATATTCCTTATATATTCATTATGCTGTGCCTTTTATCCCCATGACTTACTCATTCCATTACTGAAAGTTTATACCTCCCACTCCCCTTTATCCATTTTGTCCATCCTCCTTGTCCTCCTCCCCTCTAGTAGCCATTAGTTTGTTCTCTATATTTATGGGTCTGTTTCTGGTTTGCATTTGTTTGTTTATTCATTTATTTTTTTACATTCTGTATATAAGTGAAATCATATGGTATTTGTCTTTCTCTGTCTGACTTATTTCACTTAACATTATATCCTGTAGGTCCATCCATGTTGTTGCAAATGGCAAAATCTCAATTTTTTATGGCTGGGTAATATTCTATTATATATATATACCACTTCTTCTTTATCCATTCATCTACTGATGGGCCCTTGGGTTGCTTCCATATTTTGGCTGTTTTGAATAATGCTGCAATAAACATAGGGGTGCATGTATCTTTTTGAATTAGCATTTTTGTTTTCTTTGGCTAAATACCTAGTAGTGGAATTACTGGATCGTATGGTATTTCTGTTTTTAATTTTTTGAGGAACCTCCATGCTGTTTTCTGCAGTGGCTGCACCAGTTTACATTCCTACCAACAGTGCACGTGGGTTCTTTTTTTTTTCCACATCCTCACCAACACTAGTTATTTCTTGTCTTTTTGATTCTAGCCATTCTGACATGTATAAGGTGATATCTCATGGTGGTTTTAACTTTCATTTCCCTGGTGATGAGTGATGTTGAGCATCTTTCCATGTATCTGTTGGCCATCTGCATGTCTTCTTTGGAAAAATGTCTATTGAGATCGTCTGCCCATTTTTTAATTGGATTATTTGTTTTTTTGGGGGGGTGTTGAATTTTATAAGGTCTTTATACATTTTGGATATTAACTACTTATTGGATACGTCATTTGCAACTATTTTCTCCCATTCAGTAGGTTGTCTTTTTGTTTTGTTGATGGTTTCCTTTGCTGTGCAAAAGATTTTTATCTCAGTAGTTGGAAAAGTTTGTCAGACATACCTTAATGAATGTCTTCCTGGTTAAATTTTCTTCTGGTGGAATGCCTGTTTTTTTTTTTAACATCAAAAGATGATTTATTATGCTGTTTCCTAACCATCTGTTTATTTTTTATTTACCCGAGGTTATTTGGAGTGGGGTCACAGCCTGGGATTTGGAGTCTAAAATCTGAGGTACCCCCTCCCTTCACTTTAGGTGGGACATGAACCAGTTAGAACCAGTATCTTCTTTTGGGTACTGCAGAAAGTGGCCTGAAGGTAGCTAAACCTAGAAAGGTAGGGTTGGTCAGCAGACCACAAGCATAGTAATCCTGATCAAGGCACCGTTAGCTCAGTAAGGGGTTGGCAGTTGGCATGGAGCATTGTTGGAACTGCAGGGAGTTATTCGGAAGGAGGAGTTACTTGCAGGCTGCACAGAAGTGAGGGGCATTAGCCTGTTCATCATCTGCAGAGTCACTGGAGGCCACTGTATGTTTGTCTTTTTTTTTTACCATAAGAGAAAAGTAGAGTAGGCATCATGGCCAAAGAAGCCCTTGGTGATTAGGTACCCTGGTGACAATTTTGGAGGGGTTCCCTTGTTTAATGGGGACAACAATGGACATGATCAGGTAGTGGGTGGTTCTCAACTATTAGGATTCAGAAGAAAACACTTCAGGGCTAGTTGATAAACTGCATTTTGGTGGGTATGTCATGTCTGTAGATGACAAAGAAGAAAGCAAGGACCATCTCAACCACCGACAGGGAGGAGTGCCCTCGGGGCTGTGTCAAGGCACTGATGCAGATGAGAATCACCAGGCACAATATAATATCAGCAAGAAGGAAAGCTCCTTTCTGGGTGCACAAGAAGTTGGTGCAGAGAGGCTCTTGGAATTCACCTTAGAGCTGGTGGCAGTGCCAGGCATCTACTGGATTGCTCCAAGGTTCAAGGACTTACCAGTCCAGCAGCAGTGCCCACCATCTGCCCAGGAGGTCTCTGTTTCTGTCTCTGCCTCTGTCTCTACCTTTGTCTCTTCCTCTGTGTCTCCATCTGTATCTCTGTGTCCCTTTCTCTGTCCCTATCTGTGTCTCTATCGCTGTCTGCTCTTCCACTCATCCATCTCTGGGTCTCTCTTTATCTCTGTGTCTTTATCTCTAACTCTGTCTCTGTGTCCCTCTCTCTATCTTCATCTATGTTGAGTGTTAAGACCAGACTGCACAACTTATCTATCTATCTATCATCTTGTAACCTATTTTGGGCCATTGTTTACATACACAAAACAAACTACCATATTAGGATGTAAAATGCTTACAACATCTTCCCAATCGCGAAATAACTAATGTGGTTGTTAACAAGCAATTGCTTTGAATGTAGTAACATATAATGTTTACGTACTATACCATAAACTTTACATTCACAACAAGCAGCAATAAACACAGCCATAAGTAAATTTGTTATAAAATGCAGACAACATTTTACAATTAAAAAAAACATTTTTTTTTTTTTTTTAAGATTTTATTTCTTTATTTGGCAGAGAGAGAGACAGCGAGAGCAGGAACACAAGCAGGGAGAGTGGGAGAGGGAGAAGCAGGCTTCCCGCTGAGCAGGGAGCCCACTGTGGGACTCGATCTCAGGACTCTGGGATCATGACCTGAGCTGAAGGCAGCCGCTTAACGACTGAGCCACCCAGGCGCCCAAAAAAGACCGTTTTTGATAAAGAACTGTTACTTTTCAAATAGGGTGGGGATTTGAGGCTTAAAAAAGGTTGAGAAGGAGAAATGGAAGGAGAGTTTGAGCAGTCATTATTGGTTCCTGGTAACCAAAGGCAATGATATGAGTGTGCTTCATAAAAAAAAAGAGACAATTGCAGGCAAATTACCGTGATTCAGTAAAGTCAGTCTATTCTTGGAAGCATTATTTTTTCTCCACCTTCAGATGAGCACATAGGATCATATGTGTTTCCAAAATAATCCCATCTCATCTTTAGTGAATAGCTTCCCTAATCCACAATTTTGTGGATCAGATGGGTGAGTCAACAGATTCAAGACTATAGAATATCAGATAACAGGGGGACCAGCACAACAATCCCAAACCCACAATTCCTTTCATATAATGTAACAAATACATTTTATTGTGCTGTCTAGGACTTTCAATACAATGTTGAATAGAAGTGATGAGAGCAGATATTGTTGTCTTATTCTTAATCTTCCAAGGAAAGCATTCAGTGTATCCCTGTTGGATTTTAGCTGTTGTCCTTTATCAGATCAAGAAGATTATTTTTGATTCCTAGTTTCTGTGATTTTTAGCAGGAATAAGTGTTGAGTTTTTCCAAATGCTTTTTCTGTGTTCTATTGGGATGATTATGTTTTTTCCCTCTCTTAATCTGTAAATGTGGTGAATTACATTGATTGATTTTCTCATGTTGACCCAACTTTACATTCCTAAGACAAACTCTACTTGGTTATGGTATGTTATCCTTGTTCTGTGTTGTTGGATTCCATTAGCTAATACTTATTGAGGATTTTAAAATCTGTGTTCATGAAAAATATTGGTCTGTAGTTTTTAAAAAAATGTACTTTTAGGCTTTTTATCAGAGTTATGCTAGCCTCATAAAACAAATTGATATGTTTTTTCTCTATTTTATGAAAAGGGTTTATGTAAGATTGGTATTATTTCTTCCTGGAATATTTGGTAGAATTCAGCAGTGGAGTCATCTGAATCTGGAGTGTTTATTTTGTGAGATGGTTTTAAATGACATATTTGGTTCTTTAATAGAGTTGTTCCTCCACTTCTTACTCTCTATAATGCATTAATGTTTTTTTTTTTTTTAAAGATTTTATTTATTTATTCATGAGAGACAGACAGAGAGAGAGACAGAGGCAGAGGGAGAAGCAGGCTCCCCGCGGAGCAGGGAGCCCGACGCGGGACTCGATCCCAGGACCGTGGGATCACGACCTGAGCCGAAGGCAGACGCTTAACCGACTGAGCCACCCAGGCGTCCCTGCATTAATGTTTTTTTAATGATCATGTCCTTTATTTTTTTAAATTTTTTATTAACATAACTGTATTATTAGTTTCAGAGGTAGAATTCAGGGCATCATCAGTTGCATGCAACACCCAGTGCTCATTACTTCAAGTGCCCTCCTTAATGCCCATCACCCAGTTACCCCATCCCCCACCTACCTCCCCTCCAGCAGCCCTCAGTTTTTTCCTTATAGTTAGGAGTCTCTTATGGCTTGCCTCCCTGTTTTTGTCTTATTTTATTTTTCCTTCCCTTCCCCTATGTTCATCTGTTTTGTTTCTTAAATTCTACATATGAATGAAATCATATGGTATTTGTCTTTCTCTGACTGATTTATTTTGCTTAACATAATACCCTCTAGTTCCATCCATGTTGTTGTAAATGGCAAGATTTCATTCTTTTTGATGGCTGAGTAATATTCCATTGTATATATAGACCACATCTTCTTTATCCATTCATCTATCATTGGACATCTTGGCTCTTTCTATAGTTTGGCTATTGTGGACATTGCTGCTGTAAACATTGGGGTGCATATGCCCTTTCAAATCACTATGTTAGTATCCTTTGGATAAATGCCTAGTAGTGCAGTTACTGGGTTACCATAGGGTAGCTCTATTTTTAACTTTTTGAGGAACCTCCATACTGTTTTCCAGAGTGGCTGTACCAGTTTGCATCCCCATCAACAGTGTAAGAGGATTCCCCTTTCTCTACATCCTCGCCAACATCTGTTGTTTCCTGAGTTGTTAATTTTAGCCATTCTGACCGGTTTGAGGTGGTAACTGATTGTGGTTTTGATTTGTATTTCCCTGATGCCAAGTGATGTGGAGCATTTTTTCATGTATCTGTTGGCCATTTGTATGTCTTCTTTGGAGTAATGTCTGTTCACGTGTTCTGCCCATTTCTTGATGGATTTTTTTGTTTTTTGGGTGTTGAGTTTGATAAGTTCTTTATAGATCTTGGATACTAGCCCTTTATCTGATAAGACATTTACAAATATCTTCTCCCATTCCACAGGTTGCCTTTTAGTTTTGTTGACTGCAAAAGCTTTTTATCTTGGGGCGCCTGGGTGGCTCAGTCGTTAAGCGTCTGCCTTCGGCTCAGGTCATGATCCCAGGGTCCTGGGATCGAGCCCCGCATCGGGCTCCCTGCTCAGCGGGAAGCCTGCTTCTCCCTCTCCCACTCCCTCTGCTTGTGTTCCCTCTCTCGCTGTGTCTCTCTCTGTCAAAATAAATAAAAAAAAAAAAAAAAAAAAAAAAGCTTTTTATCTTGATGAAGTCCTAATAGTTCACTTCTGTTTTTCTTTCTCTTGCCTTTGGAGAAGTGTCTAGCAAGAAGTTGCTGTGGCCAAGGTCAAAGAGGTTGCTGCCTGTGTTGTCCTCTAGGATTTTGGTGGATTCCTGGCTTACATTTAGGTCTTTCATCTATTTTGAGTTTATTTTTGTGTATGGTATAAGAAAGTGGTCCAGTTTCATTCTTCTGCATGTGGTTGTCCAATTTTCCCAACACCATTTGTTGAAAAGTCTGTCTTTTTTCCATTGGATATTCTTTCCTTCTTTGTTGAAGATTAGTTGACCAGAATTGAGGGTCCATTTCTGGGTTCTCTATTCTGTTCCATTGACCTATGTGTCTGTTTTTGTGCCAGTACCGTATTGTCTTGATGATTACAGCTTTGTAATACAGCTTGAAGTCTGGAATTGTGATGCCTCCAGCTCTGGGTTGTTTTTGTTTTTTTTTTCCAACCTTCCTTTGGCTATTTGGGGTCTTTTCTGGTTTGTAAAAATTTTAGGATTATTTGTTCCAGCTCTGTGAAAAATGTTGATGGTATTTTGATAGGGATTGCATTGAATGTGTAGATTGCTCTGGGTAGCATAGACACCTTAACAGTATTTGCTCTTCCAATCCACAGGATATAAAATCAATGCATAGAAGTCAGTTGCATTTCTGTACACTAAGAATGAGGCAGAAGAAAGAGGAATCAAGGAATCAATCCCATTTACAATTGCACCAAAAACCATAGGATACCTAGGAATAAACCTAACCAGAGAGGTAGGTAAAGGATCTGTACTCTGAAAACTATAGAACACTTATGGAAGAAATTGAGGAAGACACAAAGAAAATAATGCATTAATCTTGTTTACCCAGCATCTAACTTTTTTGGGGAAACCATTTTTTTTCTATTCTGTGGGGTCCTGTAAGAGCTTTCAGCCACTATGTTTTATACCCCAACTTCCTTAGAGGGTTTGGTACTTTAAGGTCAAATCATGCCTAAAACTACTTCTATGTCTAGACTTTTCTGGTATACAAGCCAATATTTTGTTAAAAAAATTTTTGTTTTGGGATGCCTGGCTGGCTTAGTCAGTAGAACATATGACTATTGATCTCAAGGTTGTGAGTTCAGTCCCCCATGTTGGACATGAGACCTACTTATTTAAAAAAATTAAGAATTTTTTGTTTTAATTTAGGTTAATTTGAGTTGGGTGTCTACCTTTTGTAATGAGAAGAAACTTGGCTAATATGCTCTTTCTCAAGAATCTGTACTCTTGGGCTTTCAACCTTAATCTCTGGAATCATGAGCTGTGGTTTGACGTTGAGGGACTTCTTTCTCTCTTTGCTCATTAGGTAGGAGGTGAAGAAAAGAGGTGTAGGTGTACAGATGATCAAGAAATATTTCTTGAAGTAAAATGCATTGAAAGAGTAACTGCAATCTTACGTCAGAGGTACACTGGGGAACCATGTGACCTTGACATCCTAAATGATCACTCTGAATGTATTTTACCTTTAAAACATTATGGTATATAGCAACTAGGATTTATTAGAAGCATTTAGTCTTGGCTTTAAGAATGTTATCTATTTCTTAGATGGCATTGTGGGCTGACCTGGCATCTCCAGTTATGGATCACATTCTCATGTAAAAGAGCATCTCAAGTTCCAAAATACTGTCTTAGCCATGACTGTTTTTTTTTAAGGTTATTGGAAAGTCTGGGAGTTGTTTTACTTTTCTATCTTAGTGATTGTTTCCTACAATATAAAGAAATGTGGCATAATGAGATGTCAAAGATAGGCTTTGTTCTAAGAATAAATGAGCTGTACATTTGTCTATCATGGTGAATAAAGGAGTCAATAGCATCATACCTAAATCTCTAAACACTGAATGATTTTTAAAAATAAATGAATATACAGAGGCATTGTATTTAGTTAACCTTCAAAAACTTCTGCTTGAAATCCCTTTATAACTTAAGGGTTACAGAAATTCAGTGAATTTAGAAGGAGAGTAGGTTTTAAAATATCAGGGAGATTATTATACAATTATTCAAATCATCTGAATAGATTTTTTTTTAAATTTTACAGTATGTTGTAAATACATTTGGTATTTTATTTTTAGGAAAGAAAATTTATGTGAATCTACTTTGGACCCTTGTGTTTGAAATAACAAAAAAATTCATGTGTAATAGACTCAGTGTTAAGATGGCTCCATCACATGGATCTGAATCAAATTGCAGCATTACTCATCCTTGCACATCAATAGAGGTTCTGTTTCCAGACATACTGGGATTTACTGGTTTGGAAACTATTTACACCTTAATATTAAAGAATATTACTTTTATTAAAAATCTCTTGGAGGTCCCATGACATTTGCTGATTGAATTTGAAAAGTCAAGTAAAATGGGATGTTCCTTCTCAGGCACAATATATGTAGGTTTTAAAGTTAGACTGACCTGTACCTGGTTTCTTTCACTTAGCATAATGTTTTCAAGGTTCATGCATGTTGTAGCATGCTCTAGGAATCCATTCTGTGTTACTGCCTGAATAATATTCCATTATATGGATTTACCATATTTTATTTCTCCAGTCATCCATTGATAGACATTTGGGTTGTTTCCACTTCTTAGTTATCATGAATAGTGCTGCTGTGAACATTAGTGTACAAGCTTTTTTGTGCAGACATCTGTTTTCATTTCTTGTGTGTATATATCTAGAAGTGGAGTTGCTGGTATGGTACAATTTCATATGTAATATTTTGAGGAACTGCCAAACTGTTTTCCAAAGCAGCTGAACCATTTAACGTTCCCACCAGCAATATATGAAGGTTCTAGTTTCTCCACATCCTCACCAATACATGTTATGGTCTATTCTTTTGATGATAGCCACCTTAGTGGGCGTGAAGTGGTATCTCAATGTGGTTTTGATTTGCATTTCTCTAATAACTAATGATGTTGAACATATTTTCATGGACTTATTGGCCATTTATATGTCTTTGTTGGGGAAATGTCTGTTCAGATCCTTTGCCTATTTTTAAATTGGGTTGTCTTTTCTTTTCTTTTTTTTTAAGTTGTAAGAGTAGTGGGGCACCTGAGTGGCTCAGTAGGTTAAGCATCTGACTGATTGACTTTGGCACAGGTCTTGATCTCAGGGTTGTGAGATCAAGCCTTGCATCAGGCTTTGTGCAAGCTGTAAGCATAGTAGCTATTTAAGTAATTACTTAAATAGCAACTTTTTCTAAAACATATAGTTTAAACCAAGTAGGATATTTATAAATTGTTATTTTGATGCTTTTAGGTCTGTCGTAAGAGGTATAGGCATTACATATTTATTAATATGAAGGTATAACAATTAATTAGCATTAGTATATTATTATAAATGTGTTTGTTCCTAAATCTCTTATTAAATCTCAACTGTTAATATTCTCAGTTTAACCAGCCTTGGATAACATAGAATCAAATTGGCTAGATTTTTTCTGGACTTGTATAGGGTCACTTGGCTATCACAGTCAGTGCCCCCAAATATTAAATGCTTATGTTTTCTGCTTTAACATTAATTAATGGAACAACCTTATGAGGGCCCATAGTCTTTGACTCCCAAGAAAAAGGATATGACCTTCACCTTCCCTGAGAGTCCGAAATCACTAAAGTAGGGGCGCCTAGGTGGCTCAGTTGGTTGTGTCCAACTCTTGATTTTTGCTCAGGTCATGATCTCAGGGTTGTGAGATCGAGCTCCATGTTGGGCTCCATGCTGGGCGTGGAGCCTGCTTAAGATTCTCTCTCTCTGTCTCCCTCTGCTCTCCCCCCACCTTAAGAAAAAAGAAAAAAAAAAAAAGAAATCACTAGAATAAAATACTTATTCCAAATACCCGAAGTTGTTCATTAACTATTTCTCATAGCAGTGCTACAGGTTTAAGCCTCTGTTCTCTAGAGGTTGTCCAGGTCAGGGATGATTTTTTTCCCCTGAAATAGGGTGATGACAGTGGAGATGAAGGGGCATGGACAGATTTGAGAAACATGTAGGAGGTAGTTGTGGCAGGATTTGGTGATTGATCAGAAAAGGGAAGGGGAAGGTGAGAGTAAAGGGTGATATTTTATGAAATGTGTGATTGGCTGGATCATGGTGCCTTCATTAGCACAAGGAACTGGAGAATATAGGCTAGGTGTGCAGCAAGTGCCAAGTTCCTGCTTGAACATGATCCATTTGAAGTGTCTCTGGGAAATTTATATGGTGATATTGAGTAGATAGTTGTATACCCGGATCTGGACCTTGAGAGACAACTGTCTGCCATAGTGCCATAGCATGGGAAAGGATGAGAGCACCAAGAAAGAATGAAGAGTGAAAAGAATGCCTAGTTCAGAACTCTGAGAGACATCAATATTTGGAAGACAAAGGGAAGAGTCTGTAAAGGTGGACTGATAAGGAGCAGCCAAAAATGTAGAAAGAAAACAAAATTTCTTGAAAAAAAGTTGTCATCTGTACCAAATGATTCAGTGGTCCAATAACATAAGAACTGGAATATGCACCCCAATGTTCATAGCAGCAATGTCCACAATAGCCAAATTGTGGAAGGAGCCAAGATGCCCTTCAACAGATGAATGGATTAAGAAGATATGGTTCATATATACAATGGAATATTACTCAGCCATCAGAAAGGATGAATACCCACCATTTGCATCAACATGGATGGAACTGGAGGGTATTATGCAAAGTGAAGTAAGTCAAACAGAGAAAGACAGTTATCATATGGTTTCACTCAGATGTGGAACATAAACAATAGCACGGAGGACCATAGGGGAAGGGAGGAAAATCTGAAGGAGGAGAAATCAGAGAGAGAGATGAACCATGAGAGACTATGGACCCCGGGAAACAAACTGAGGGTTTCAGAGGGGAGGGGGGTGAGTGGATGGGTTAACAGGGTGATGGGTATTAAGGAGGGCACGTGTTGTGATGAGCACTGGGTGTTACACACAACTAATGAATCATTGAACCCTACATCAAAAACTAATGATGTACTGGACAGTGGCTAAGTGAACATAATTAAAAAAAAAACCTGGAATATGTTTATTAGATTTTTTGGGGTTTTTGGTGCTTTTAATGAGAGTAGTTTCGGGGTATGCTCACATAGCTAGTTAGTTGAAGACCTGAGATTTGAAGCCAGGTCTGTCTAGCTTTAAAAACCACATATATAGTGCCTAAGAGGGAACATCCCATTTTACTCGACTTTCAGATTCAATCAGCAAATGTCATCAGACCTCCAAGAAATTTCTAACAAAAGTAATTTAATATTAAGGTGCAAATAGTTTCCAAATCAGTAAATGTCATTATGTCTGGAAACTGAATCTTTATTGATGTGCTAGGATGAGTAATGCTATGATTTATTTCAGGATCCATGTCATGGAGTCATCTTAACACTGAGTCTATTACACATGAATTTCTTTTTCTTATTTCAATCACAAGGACCCAAAGCAGATTCACATAATAGTCTATTGCAGTGGGGAAAAGGATGCAGAGTGATGGAGGAGTGTACTGCCAGAGGAGATGCTATTTGTGCAGAGACATGAATGCAGTGAGGAACAAAGCCATGGGCATATTCAGTGTAAGGCATTTTTGGCAGAAGGAATGCAAGTGCAAAGACTCTAAAGTGGAAAAGGATTTATCGAGTGGAAGGCAGAGCAAAAAGACTTAGAGACTTAAGGCTTAATTCTGCGGTGGGACCCTTCAAAAGTCTCAAAGGATGTAATTTCTAGCCTGTCTTTTTTCAGTGTTAAAAAAAATCTATTTTGAAAAAGAAATCTTACACAGAAAAGGTTCAAGAACAGTACAGCAATTTTTTTCCTTTGAAATATCTGGGAGTAATTAAGTTGTTGATGTGGTCCCCAATTTTTTAATGTGTATTTTCCTCAAATAAAAATTGGTCTCAGGTACAACATTTTGAGAAAACTATGTGAGATTTTCTCAAAAGTTTTATCACTGAGTTCATTAAATGTATCTAAGAACAGTATTTATTGAACTTATAATAGATTTTATGAATAAGAAATAATATATTAATATGTTTACTGTTTTAGAGGTACTTAATAATATTAGTTGAATGAATGAACAAATGAACAAATGAAATGCTTTTATTTCCTCAGGTTTTATAACATAATGTTTTTAGCTCAGGCAGTTTAATCTGAATGCAATATCCCAGATGTCCTAATTGTAATATCACATAATTCAGCATTATTATTACTTTTTAATTACTTTTATAAAGAAATAAATATCAGAATGATGGTGTATTGTCTTAATGGATTCTAATAATAAAATATTTATTGTTTTATATTTTTATTAGTTTGTATAATCACTGGCATTAATAAGGTAGTAAATGCTAGAAGACTGTGGCTGAATCTTCAAGTATGTAGATTTGTTAGAAAGAAGGCTTAAGGGACGCCTGGGTGGCTCAGTCGTTAAGCATCTGCCTTTGCCTCAAGTCATGATCCCAGGGTCCTGGGATCCAGCCCCACATCGGGCTCCCTGCTCCGCGGGAAGCCTGCTTCTCCCTCTCTCACTCCCCCTGCTTGTGTTCCCTCTCTCGCTGTGTCTCTCTCTGTCAAATAAATAAAATCTTTAAAAAAAAAAAAAAAGAAAGAAGGCTTAAATGTAATAATTTTCACTAGCAACTCATGTGCCATTAACAAAGGTGTTATTTGAAGATATGGTTACATGTTCTGCTTATCTTCAAGTGTCTTAATATTGCTTCTAGATGATTATATATGTTTATCACATTTACTTTCCCTTTGCAGGTTTAATTTTTAATTTTGTATTTTCCTTTACAAAAATAAATATTAGTGAAATATTTTTAGATCTTATATACAAAATAGGATATTTATTTACTTATCGTAATTTAATTTTTATTTTTTAAAGATTTTATTTATTTATTTATTTATTTATTTATTATTTATTTATTTGACAGCACAAACACAAGCAGGGGGAGAGGGAGAGGGACAAGCAGGCTCCCCCCGAATAAAGAGCCCAATGTAGGGCTCAGTCCCAGGACCCTGGGATCATGACCTAAGCTGAAGGCAGATGCTCAACTGACTGAGCCACCCAGGTGTCCCTGCCATGAGGTTTCTATGACTAATGTGTTAAAGGACTTTAAGCAGTTCCTGGCACATAATAGGTATTAAACAAATACTAAGTAATAAGTTCTAAACATTAAGTAAATCAGTATTAATGTTATTTGTTTTGCATGCACTGGTACCAAAAAAAATACTTTCCAGCTCTGTGCACCTGCAGTTGGGATTGAGACTGTGTGATTAACCTTTCCTTACCGCTTGCTCTTGTTTCTGATTTATGCTCCAATTTGTATAGAGTGTTTTAAATCATGTTTAAAGATAGTCTTGTGACCAAGCCATATTCACGTCTGACTCTCACCAGCATCAGTAGGCTGGATTAGTGTCCGTGAACGAGCATCTCTCTATTTTGACCTATGGGGTAACTCTTACACTGTTTTCTCATGTTGGCAAGCCAACCTGGAAGTATGGTTGGTGCACTAACAGTTGTCTGTGTAACCTTCCCACATGTCAGGTTTCTAACTTTAAGGGCTTAAAGAAGGTTGAATATTTTAAAATTCAAAGAGTTTGCAAGCAGCAAATATGAATTTATTTTTTTTAAAGATTTTATTTGTTTATTTTTGCAAGAGAGAGAGAGGGAGAGCGGGCTAACACGAGCTGGGGGGGAGGTGGGGGAGAGGCAGAGGGAGAGGCATACTCCCCCCTGAGCTTGGAACCTAACACAGGACTAGATCCCAGGACCCTGGGATCATGACCTGAGCCGAAGGCAGACGCTTAACTGACTGAGCCACCCAGGCACCCAAATATGAATAAATTTATTATCATCACAAAACATCTAAACTTTGGGGCACCTGGGTGGCTCAGTTGGTTAAGCACCCAACTCTTGGTTTCAGCTCAGGTCATGATCTCCAGGTCATGGGATTGAGCCCCACATAGGGCTCCACACTCAGTGTGGAGCCTACATCAGATTCTATCTCCCTCTCCCTCTGCCCCTCCCCACTCGTGTGTTCTCTCTTTCAGATAAATAAATAAAATCTTAAAAACAAAAAACAAGAAAAACCCAAAACAAACAAACAAACAGAAAACCCCATCTAAACTTTGTGCTACGTAACTGGATAGTATTCATGAAATGGACTAGGTCTGTTTCTGAAAACAATAGTTCCCAGTCTGTTTGGAGACACAGCAACTTTTGCTGTGTTTTGTGTCAAGGAATGCTATTGCCCAGTATTTATTTCAGAAAATTAAAGATAAGTCCAAATTAACTTAGTTTTAAGAATTTTATTCACAACCTAAGTATGAAAAAATCAACCTTGGAAATCACTAGTCAATTTGTAGCCCACCATTCACACTGGTCAAAAAACCAAAATAAATGTACCAGCTATACTTTCATTCTCAGATTTCATTCACTTCTAGATCCAGCAAGAGATATTAAAGAGCAAGTTGAAATAAAAAGGACATAATTCTGTGTTACAAGATGAAGAAGGAGCGTAGAGGTAATACAGAGAAAAAAAGCATGAGATTAAACGCTGATACTTTTTATGGTCAGAGGACTCACTGTCATCACATGTCATGAGAATTCTTGTTTAGAGTGTAGTGGAAAGAATTTATTACTGAATAGGCTGGTCAAGACTGAGTGCCTGCAGGGAGAGGGACGAGAAAGGGGAATTTGGGGGTTGAAAACGTGAGTATGTGACTGGCTTGGTACGAACACTGATCAGTTCAGGGGATGAACAAAAGCACTTCTCCTTCTGCCTTCATAAATCTCAACTAACCCGCTCAAGCCAGATCCCCCCCACTAGGGCAGCAGAGAGGTCAGCCTGACATAAACCCAGGGACAGGAGGCCCTTTCAGATTTATGTAGGTTTGAGGAAGTTCTGTTTTATCTTGTTTCCTTCTCTTTTTCCCAACTCCTATCAGAATGCCATAGGGAGTCCTGGCTGTGTCCCAGGAGCCAGACAAGGGACAGATGAGCTTAATATGACAAAATTAAATCGAAGTCTATTAACTAATGATGGCAATTTGCATCAGAGTTTTGCCATTCTGACTGTTTCTATGTGGATCGAATACCAGCAATTGATATATTTCTCTTGCCATTCCACAACACTAACCAAATGATAGGTCTACTTTTCTGATTAAATTTCTAGCTAAGGTGAAATCACATTTAGAACTTGAATGATACCTCAGTCCCATTCATTAATGTAATAAATGCTGAGTGATACTGTGCTTGTGTGTGTGTGTGTGTGTGCACATGCGTGCATGTGTGTGTGTGTGTGCGTGCACTCTTGTATTGTCTCTGTATGTGACAAGAAAATATCGAAGGCTGATCCCATGACTCTCTTCCATTCCATGGAGGGCCTGAAGTGTGCACACTGGCAACTCTAACATGGGCCTAGATGCTATAAAATTTCAGTTGGACCATGAAGATGTATAGGAGGGTACAGGCCTTCTAGATGGAGGAAACTTTGTATGCCAAGGCACAAATATACAGTGAAGCTTCGCTGTTTATGGGAAATATTTCACTAATTAGTTAATTCATTCATTTCTTTAATATTTTTTCAAAGGTTTTATTTATTTGAAAGAGAGTGAGTGAGCACGAGCAGGTGAGAAGGGCGGAGGGAGAGGGAGAAGCAGACTCCCCGCTGAGCAAGGAGCCTCACACAGGGCTCCATCCCAGGATCCTGAGATCATGACCTGAGCCGAGGGCAGACACTTAACCGACTGAGCCACCCTGGTGCCCCTCATTCCTTTAATATTTATAGAGTACTTCCTTTGTGACAAATACTGCCCTAGACCCTGGAGATACAGCACTAGACAGGAAAAATCTTTGCTCTCATGAGGCTTTCATTCTAAGAGGCAAGGGGATAGATAGTAAAAAAAAATCAATTAGATAATTTGAGATAGTGGTAGGTATTGTGAAGAAAACAAAGGGTGATATAAAGCATGAGTGGGGTTGAAAACATTAGTGTGGTCAAGGAGGAGTTTGGTTTGACTTGAGAATAGAGGTCTATGATAGGACTGTGGGATAGAAAACTGGAAAAGTCTTATATTGGGGATGCCATGAAACACCTTGAATGTCAGGCCTGCTAAGTCTTTTGGGGAATTTCTAGAAAACAATAAGTACTTTAATTCTCAAAGAAGTGAGAGTTGGTGCTCACTTTCCTGACCAAGGGTCTTTTCCAGAACCATGTGTAGAAACACACTTGTACCCACACTTGACAGCTAAGTGGAAATGGTCATTCTATATTTGGACACTGTTGCATCTTGAGTCATTATTTAACTTTATTCAATTTCCAAATGCCCAAGAGGCTAATTTTGATGTGCTCATCCAGGAAGTCTTTAAGAATTTTTCTTAGTTGCTTATAAAGTAGTTTCAAATCACATTTAACTTCAGTTTATTATTTTTCCTGTTTTACTAATGTTGTCTCTCATTGAAGTCTGTGCACACAGGAATCTATAAGATTCAACCACTTTTTAGTTGTTTTTGTCAAAATGACCAAGTATAGTTTTGAAAAAATAAACGTGTCATTTCTTTACTTCTATACCTAAAAAAGAGTCAAAATGGATTTATCTCATACATTCTCAGCTATATGATTTTTCATTCAATGCAAATTCAGAATATTTTGGCTCACAGGGAGAATTTTTAAGGAAAGTTTTAAGCATGTGAGCTGTAGTGGAAATTCTTGTTTTTTTTTTTTTTTTTTTTAAAGATTTATTTTAGAGAATGAGAACCTGAGCAGGGGGAGGGGCAGAAGGAGAGAGAAAAATCTCAAGCAGACTCCCTGCTGAGCATGGAGCCCAACATGGGGCTCAATCCCACAACCCTGATATTATGACCTGAACTGAGATCAAGACTAACCGACTGAGCCATCCAGGTGCCCAGAAACTCCTGTTATCTTAATCAGTGATTTTATTTTTCTTGATACAAAAACTATTCTTTGAACAATACTAGCTTTTTTTGTAGCTCTAAACATCTGTACTTCTAGAAGATCTTGCAGTTTGGAAGTCTGATAAGATAGCGATCTGGAGTATGTCTTATGAGAAGAAAAGAGTTTGCATAAACAAAGCTAAATGACAGCAAAGAAATAGGCAATACTGAACTCACTTGCTGACAGTGTGGTAGGAGGGACAGGCCTGAGAATGGAGGAGTTAGGGCTGGATTGTGGATGATATTACAGATTAGAAACAAGAGAAAAACATGAAAACAAAGCAAATGGGGTAGAAGTGGTTTTTTTTTCAGTGTTTGATAAGGATACACTGTCCCGTGAAATCAAGCCATAGGCCCACAATTGTCAATTTTGACAGTTTTATAGAAACATCACTTATAAAATGGGACATTAAGTATAAGAAGGAAAAAAAGTTGTCATTGCTTTTTTTTTAATATTCAGGCTCTTTATATTTCAATAATTTTATAGCTTTTCTTATGGATCCTGCATATTTTGGTTAGGGTTATTCCTATAGATTTCATGGCATGTATGTTGGTATTATTCAGAAAATTTTTTCTACTATCTCTTCTATTTCTTATTGGCATATTGACATTTTTTGATATTTTTCTTATATTTCACAGCCTTGCAGATTTCTGTTTAGAAAGATTTTACATGGCATTTTTTGATTTTCTTTTCCTTTCTTTCTTTCTTTTTTTTTAATAATCTTCGACAAAGCAGGAAAAAATATGCAATGGAAAAAGTCATTGCTTTTTTTTTTAAGGATTTTATTTAGTTGAAAGAGAGAGAGTACAGAAGGGAAAGGGAGAGAAAATCTGAAGCAGACTCTGCGCTGAGCATGGAGCCTGACTTGGGGCTCAATCTCATGATTGCAAAATCATGACCTGCGCCGAAACCAAGAGTTGGGCGCTTAACTGATGGAGCCACCCAGGTGCCCCACTTTTTATGCATTTATAGAGGATACTCTTCAAAAAGCGATTAGACAAGGTTGAATATAAGGTTGCAACTATAGGTTGAGTATAGCCCCCAAATTATTGTGCTGAGTTATTACCTGTCTTAATTTCATTAAGTTTATAAAATATTTTTTCAGAGTTTTTGAGACTGGGGGTGGATGATGGGAGATGTCATACAGCAGAGTTTACAGCAACCAGATCTTAGGGACTGGTTGCCAGGTAAGCAGTAAAGAGTCAGATAAAGAGAGAATCCTTTGTGCTGGGATTGCCATAACAAAATGTTGTAGATTGGATGGCTTAAACAACAGGAATTTATTTTCTCAGAGTTCTTGAGGCTAGAGCTCCGAGATCTAGGTTCTAGCTTGTTTGGTTTATGGTGAGAGCTCTCTTTTTGGCTGCCTTCTTGCTGTGTCCTCACGTGGGCTTTCCTTAGTGTATGTGCAGGGAGGGAGGGCAGGAGGGAGGGTGGAAAGAAAAAGAGAGCACACTAGCACTCTGGTGACTCTACCTGTAAGGACACTAATCCTGTTAGATCAGGGCCCCACCCTAATGACCCTAACTTGACTTGAATTACTTCCTCAGAGGCCCCCATCTCCAAATATAACCACACTGGGGGCTTAGAGCTTCAACATATGAATTTGGGGGGGGGCACAAACATGTAGTCCATAAAATAGAGTAGAAGGAATGACATATCTAACTGAAACAGAGAGTAGAACCGTTTTATTACAACTGGATAAGAAATTGGGTTCTGAGCTTCCTGGCACAGAAGGCCAAAGGGAAACACACTAGGCAGTGTGGATTTAAGTCAGTGGGTAATCTCTTCAACATCTTAAGTCTTATTCTATCTTAATTTGTAGTTTCTGTTTGTTAAAGCAGTGTCAGACATTGACTAGTAAGGGCAGGGGGTGGGGAGGGATGGGGTCTGGGGGCCAGAAAGTCTGTTGTACTTTGGATCACACTCTAGATTTTTTTTTTCCTACATAGAAGACTGATTTTAAACACTGATTTTATCCCTTGGAGCCTGGGTGGAAGATGTCACAAAGTGTAAGTTCTGGACTGGAGCTGGGTTTAATGACACCAGAACTAAAGATTGGGTTCTTCGAACTGTCAGCACATATGTAGGAGTAAAATGAAACAAGTGGAAAAGTCACAAATCCTGCAAGAAGATTGTTTTAAATATGAGAAGGATTTGTAAACCCTATTACTGGTTCAAATTCATAACATACTTTTTCCCCAAAATTGCTAAAGAATTTTATGTTAATTCCTTTTGTATTCAAGTGAATTTAAAATGATTTTAACCTGAAAATTACCAATATCTATGGGATAAATGGAGGCAGCTTATTGGTCACAAACTAAGGTTGGCATTTTTATTTTAGATGTTCTGTGTTGGTCAATGTAATGTACAAAGTGCAAAGGGTCACAAAATCATTTGAATGATGACTACATAAATCATTAATACTTAGTTCTTTTTTTTTTTTTTAAAGATTTTAATTTATTTATTTGACAGAGAGATAGAGAGAGAGCACAAGTAGGCAGAGAGGCAGGCAGAGGGAGAGGGAGAAGCAGACTCTCCACTGAGCAGGGAGCCTGATGTGGGGCTCGATCCCAGGACCCTGGGATCATGACCTGAGCCGAAGGCAGCCGCTTAACCGACTGAGCCACCCAGGCGCCCCTAATACTTAGTTCTTAAATGGTTTGTGCCATTCTTCAATTCTTTTTTTCTTTCTAATCATGCCATACTATCTTTTTTAAAAAAAATCGAAATATAGTTGATACACAATGTTACATTTGTTTCAGGTATGTAACATAGTGATTCAACAACTGTATGTTATGCTATGCTCACAGCAAGTATAGCTATCATCTGTCACACAAACAACACTATTATAATACCATTGACTATATTCCCTATGCTATGCCTTTCATCCCCATGACTTATTCCATAATCGGAAGCCTATATCTTTCACCCATTTTGCCCACTCCCCCACACACCTCCTCTTTGGCAACCACCAGTTAGTTCTCTCTATTTATGGGTCTATTTGTGCCATATTATCTTTAATTAAGTACAAAGACATTTCAGTTCACATCACCTAGAGATCATTTCAGGTACTCTTGTGTTTGGCTGCCAGTCTCTTGTCTCTCCTTCAGCAATATGAAGTGGATCCCTTTTCCTGAGGGAAGAGATCCTTGGTTTGTTACCTTTGCCAAAAATAAAAATGTTGGAGAGCTGAGAGGCAAAGCTGTCACCTATGGCATCTTTCTCATGAACCACATCAAAAGAACCAGGATGGGGAGCACCTGGGTGGCTCAGTCGCTTAAGTGGCCAACTCTTGATTTAGGCTCAGGTCATGGTCTCAGGGTTCTGAGATTGAGCCCCGCATCAGGCTCTGTGTTCAGTGGGTAGTCTGCTTGAGATTCTCTCCCTCTCCTCCCCTCTCTGTTCACACGCGCTGTCTCTCTAAAATAAATAAATAAATGTTTGTTGTTGTTGTTGTTGTTTTAAGAACTAGGCTATCTCTCTCTCTTGATTATTGCAGCAATTCTTTCCATGTTAGCACCTCTGGTCACTATATATAGGTCACCAGTGTCAAACTTGATGAAATCAGTAATCTTGCCAGTCTCCCAATCAACCTAATGGTTTCATTTATCTTGATGAGGGATCAGGGTGATGGCTGGTGTGACTATCTGGGGTCACCAGATGAGGGATTCCTTTTGTGCCCTAAAAGACCTTTCTCACTTTGCACAATTTGTACTTGGCTTCCTAGGGTATAAAATAATGACAACTTTGGTGTCATAGATGAGATAGAAATTCTCTTCAGTGTTGTCAATGCCAGTAACATCTACTAAACCAGTAGGATAGGTTATATCAGTTTGGACCTTGCCATCAATCTTATTAGACTGCTGAATGCAGATCTTCTTCATTTCATCTCCTGTCAGAGCATACTTAAGTGTGTTCCTTGGAAAATGATGAGGTGAAGACATTCTCTCAGCTTGTGGGAACTGGTAGATGGACGAGGAGCAAACACACTGGTCAGATTATTAGCATCCGTTGCTTTGGAGCTGCAACACACTTCAGATTCTTCTTGGGACCATGAGCCATGGCTGTGCTAGTCATGAAAAGAGCGGTCTTCAATTCTTAGCTTGTGTTCAACCTGGTTCTTAAATCTACTTTGTTTTCTCAGAATGGTAGAAAGGGAAAAAATAATTCCTGATCATTAAGATCCTTTCAAAATGGACTAGTCAAGAATTTTCAGTGCCTAGGGCGCCTGGGTGGCTCAGTTGGTTAAGCGACTGCCTTCGGCTCGGGTCGTGATCCTGGAGTCCCGGGATCGAGTCCCACGTCGGGCTCCCTGCTCAGCAGGGGGTCTGCTTCTCCCTCTGACCCTCTTCCCTCTCGTGCTCTCTGTCTCTCATTCTCTCTCAAATAAATAAATAAAAAATCTTAAAAAAAAAAAAAAAAAAAAAAAAAAAAAAAAAAAAAAAAAAAAAAAGAATTTTCAGTGCCTAAAAGTATAACCAGAAAAACAAGTATAATATAAATGCAAATTGTTATTCCTTCATTCATCCTTTTGTTCATTGATAATGCCAATTTTTATTGAGTACCTTCTACATACTGGGATATTTATTAGGCTCTGGATGAAATGTGGTCTCTTGGAACCTCCGTGTTCTACTTCCATGTGGTACTGTGACAAGCTGCCATCCTAGAGATAAGTGCAAGTGCTACTGGAACACTTGTGGAGGTCACCTTTACTAGAGGAGAAAATTTTGGTTGGTTCCTAGAGAAAATGGCCCATGGGGTGAAAGATGAATAGAAGCAAGCCATGGAAAGGCAGGGAATTCAGAGATGACATTCTATGCATGGGAGCTGCTGGTTCAAAATAGAGAGGCACAACTGAGTGATTCCTGAGCAAGTGACAAGTGGTCCAGAGGAGAGTCATGTGAGGTGAGAGAAAAGGTTAGGATAGAATGTTGCATGACATGCTAATTTGTCACTTTCTCCTAAAAGCTCTCCTAAATTGTTTCACTCAGGGGTTTTAACCATTGGATTGGGGTGATCAGATCTGTCTTTTTTTTTGAATGACGGTGCCAGTAAGATTGTGGCAAATGGATTGAGGGTGGGGTATGAGAATCATGGTCTGGGATCATGTTAGAAACTATTGCTGTAATCCAGGCAAGAAGCGAAGAGGTCCTGTGCTAGACTGTTAAATATTTCCCAAAGACGTAAAAACAAATCTCTTACACAATCCTGGGCCAGATGCTTTAAACAGTTATTTAGAGGAAAGCAGATAATATCTGCTTGCAGGCGGGTCTAGTTACTTTTTTTTCTTTCTTATTAGGAAAAAAAAAAAAAACCCGTCAATGCAATTTCGAAGCCATATGATATTTTCGAATTCCTGAAGAAAAAACAACAGATAAGCAGACATTAAATCATCCATGCTTACCAATAGTCTACTCCCTTTGCAGGCAACCCTATGCAGATTAATCAGAACCAAACCCATAAATTTTAATTGTAACGTATGTTCTGTCATCTGCCAATGTATTTTCAAGTCTGTGCAGGTATGATCATATGCCATGATGAACGAATGAACTGGAAGGATCAGTTATTGGATCTGGTCCCATGATTTATAATTTCCAAATCAACATGAAGAGAAAACAGCGGCATCAAACATCCATCTATGCTTGTACCAGGTCATACACTGTATTTCTATCCAAGTACAAGTTTCCATGGTAAACAGGGCAAGACTTGCCAACACTTCACAGGTTTCCAAAAAGCAGCTATGTCCCTCTTGGGAGAACTTTGTAACTGGAAAAGAAAATCTTCACGGATGAAATCTCAGCAAAATAAAGTCACAGACTATATTTCTGCAGCAGGCCTTTTGCCAAATGTCTCATCAACAAGTATGGTGCTGGCAGTGGCCCATCCTATGGTAGAGGTGGTAAAATGCTCCCGCCAAGCCTTGTTTTCATTTGCTCACAGCTTCCTAGGGGGAAAAAAAAAACTTACTTTGAGTTGGAATTTTCCATGTTTTATTCCAGTCCAAAGGTGACTTAAAAAAATTAAAAAAAAAATTTTTTTTTTTTTAGAAAGTTGAATTAAAGTCAAGTGAAATTTGTAAAGTTTAGTCATTTGGGGAGCTATGTGTACACAAAGATCTCACTGGGTAACACCAAAAAATGACATTTTCCTTTTCCTTGTGACTTTTGGAAGACTAGCTCTTTTTGGCTATTTCTTTTGAAAGGATTTAACCCTGTCTAAGTTACAGGGGCAGGAAACCAACCATTTTTGTAATTAACTCATACAGATTATTGCCCGTGAAGAACTAATAAAATAAGACTTAAATATTAAATCCACTAGTAGTTTAACAAAAATTTAGAATGTCCCCACATAGGGGTGCCTGGGTGGCTCAGTCAGTTAAATGTCTGCCTATAGCTCAGGTCATGATCTTCGGGTCCTGGGATCAAGCCCTGCATTGGGCTCTCTGCTCAGCTGGGAGTCTGCTTCTCCCTCTCACTATCCCTTTGTGCCCTCTCTCTCTCTCTCAAATAAATAAAAAAGGAATTTTTAGGAAAAAGGAATAAAAAGGAATTTTTCTTTAAAAAGAGGAATGTCCCCACATATATTTGATAGAAAAACTGTTTAAAAAGAATGAGTTTAATTCAATTAAATTCAACAAATCTACAAAGCACCGAGCACTAAGTGAGTGCTCAGCGTTAGAGGTCTATAAAGATGAATAAGGCAATTTCTGTCCTCAAGGAATGTATGATTTGGTAGTAGAGATAAGAGTAATAAAAATAGCACTAATTAAAGGCAGAATACAACAAATGTTAAAGTAGAGGTATAAGCAAAGTGATGTGGGACCACAGAAGTAGGAGAAGTTAATGCTGATTGGACAGTAGGAATAGTTTATTCTGGGTTTTGAAGGATTGAGGGTGGTAAAGATCAGTGAACTGGGAAGGATATTTCAGACTGGAGACTTGTGTGAGCACAGGGGTTGAGGTCAGGAGTGGGACCAGCCCGGGGCGTTGGAGTGTTGGATATGACTGAGGAAGGAGTAGAAAATAAATAGGAAAACTTAAAAAGGTAAGCTCTGAGTTTTTCAGTGGGTACGCCATTAGTATTTTGGGGTGCATGGCTCTTTGTCCACCTCAGGGAGTGTGTATCCCTAGAACCAGCTTCCTCAAAGCCAGTCATGTCAGTTCAATCACTGGAAAGAACCCCCCCCCCCAAACATTTTCAAACACCGCCCCTGGGGAAGGCAGTACCAGTTCTGTAGAGAATGACTCCAGAGGGGTTGGGGGATACCAACCTTGGGGCAGTCTTTAGTTCTGTAGGTGATAAGGGTCTCCTGAATGGCTCTGACCAGAGCGAGGGCATGCTCAAACTTGTGATTCAGGACCGTGACTTCTGGAGATTGAGTCAGAGGAGGGAAAAATTGGGAAGCAGGATAATCAGTTCAGTCTCTTGCCATAGTTTAGGCAAGAGTCAATGTGGACTCAAATTAGACAATTTCATCACTTTCATGCCTGAAAACATTAATAGACATTATTATTTTTTTGGCTTTTCCTCTTGACTCTGAAACTCCGTAGCTCTGCATTGCGAACTCTTTGTGCCGTGGCTACTCTTCTGTGTTTTTCTTTCCCCAAATTAATATCATATGGTAAATTCAGTGTCACAAAAACAAGATTTTTCAAGGGTGATCATAACACCCTTCCTACAACATACTTTCTAATTATAGAATAAACACATGGGGGATGGAAAGCTCTATTTAAAAAACAAGACCAAAAGAATGCTGTTTCTCTGTTTCATTTTAGAGAGTGTTTGGATTCCTTTACTTCTTGACTTTTTTTTTCCTCCCTTAATTCTTTTTTTTTTTTTTAAAGAAGACTCTGTTGACAGTGGATTGAATAGTTTTGAATCCCAGATGTCAGTGCCGTGGAAACTCAAAGTGAATAGGCAGATGGCGTCTGTCAGAAGCTCACTAGTTGCCAAAACAGAAGACGGTGCCCAAGGCAAGGGAGGCAAGGAGGTGGTGCCGCCGCCCTGATGTGCGCAGGGAATCCTTGAGACCCGGAGGGCAGGGCGGACGGAGAGCGCTAGTCTGCACGCCTCCCAAGGATGTCCTGACAACACAGCAGCTGTGGTCCCATCTCGTAATGCGTCCTTCTCTCCCAACTGCTGAAATATTGCTGCCTTCTGGTTTTCTCAAGGAACTTTGGAAGGGACTGCATTGACAGAAGTTCAACCACAGACATGTTATGCTTGAATTCTCCCTAAAAAACCCTCTTCAGGAAACGTTCAGGTGGTTTTTCATTTGACACAAAATGGGATTTCAAGCACATTAAAACAGCTGAAAACTTGTACCACGTCTGTGCAGAGGCCCAAAGACGAGATCACAAATTTGATCCTGATCTGATTCGTCAGTGAGTCTCTCATTCTCCAAACCTCAGTTTTGCAACTAGGGTTCCTGTTGGGGGGCTCCAGAACTGGCGTGGGCCCCTACTCAGATGTTCTGGGGCTATCTCCCCTTCAGGTTCCCTTGTGCAGAATTGTTAATCTTACTATTCATTGAGGAATATACTGAAAAAATAATGGTAACAGTGTTTTTGATTTTCCTGGTACTTTATATGTTATAAAGCATTTTTCTTGTTATAAAGCATTTATATATATACATATTGGCTTATTAAATTCTCTGAAGCTCGGACGATTAAGGGACTTACCCAAGGGCACAGAATGGAAAATCCAGAACTCCAGTCCAGGTCTTTTGATGCCGAGCCCATGCTTTTCCCTCTATAGTTTGCTGTTCAGTGACCAGCACTTTGATTCCCCTGCAGTGATGGTGAGGAGAGCCAGAACTTCTGAGCGATGAGATCTTCCAGTTCTCACCTAGGGTCGGCTGCTTTGAGTCATGAACATCAGTCCCATTGGCAGTTTCCAGCACCGTCTTTTCGAAATTGCTATTGACGGCACCTGCTTTTGTGTCTCATGACCCTCAGTGACAGGGAGTGCCAGGGGCCTCAGGCCCAGTTGCACGCAGTGACTCCGTGCTGGCCATGGTAACTCCCAGCTGCTCCTGTCAACAGCTTCTGAAAGGTCCTCCGGGTCATTCCCAAGTTGCTCGCTTCCTGGAGTCACTCCTTGGCAAGAAGACAGCACAGCATCACAACCTCAGCACCACCTCTAAGGGCACAGCTCTGCTGCTCCACAGCTCTTACTCTTGAAGCTCTTAACTTTGTCAAACTCGCCCCTAAAGTGACTTACGGGAGCAAGACTATGTAAGGGCCCATGACTTGATACTGCTAGCTTCTTGGGTTTTGCTGGACCATGAGACAGATCTGGGTCCACTGAATATCTGTTGGTTCAGAATGAGTGCCTTGATGTCCTTCTCTCACAAGTCACCTCTATGGCCCATGGCATCTCTCTGCACCTGCCCATTCTTTCCTTGTTGTGCATTTTTGTTAAATGAGTCCCACAGGCCACCCTAGGTATCTCCAAATTCTCAAGCTCTCATGATTTTCTAACCCTGGATTACGTAGAAACTCAAACATCATCCCCATAACCACTTAGCAATAATAATAAGGTAAGATTTATTTAGGGCTTACCATATGCCAAGACCCATTCTTTTTTTTTTTTTTTAATTTTTTTATTATTATGTTAATCCCCATTCATTACATCATTAGTTTTAGATATAGTGTTCCATGATTCATTGTTTGTGCATAACACCCAGTGCTCCATGCAGAACGTGCCCTCCTCAATACCCATCACCAGGCTAACCCATCCTCCCACCCCCCTCCCCTCTAGAACCCTCAGTTTGTTTTTCAGAGTCCATCGTCTCTCATGGTTTGTCTACCCCTCCGATTTCCCCCCCTTCATTCTTCCCCTCCTGCTACATTCTTCTTCTTTTTTTTTTCTTTCTTAACATATATTGCATTATTTGTTTCAGAGGTACAGATCTGAGATTCAACAGTCTTGCACAATTCACAGCGCTTACCAGAGCACCTACCCTCCCCATTGTCCATCACCCAGTCACCCCATCCCTCCCACCCCACCCCCCACTCCAGCAACCCTCAGTTTGTTTCCTGAGATGAAGAATTCCTCATATCAGTGAGGTCATATGATACATGTCTTTCTCTGTTTGACTTATTTCGCTCAGCATAATACCCTCCAGTTCCATCCACGTCGTTGCAAATGGCAAAATCTCATTCCTTTTGATGGCTGCATAATATTCCATTGTATATATATACCACATCTTCTTTATCCATTCATCTGTTGATGGACAGCCAAGACCCATTCTAAGGGCTTGCTATGAACTTTTAAAATCCTCAGAACACACCCCTGAGGAAAGTCCTATTATAAACCTGTTTTACAAACAAGGAAAAGGAGGCTTGTGAGGTTAAAAACCCTGCTCAGGAGGTCATGAATGGGAGATCCATCTTCTGGTCCTTTCTGAATTCCAGAAGTTTCTAGTGGATTAGAAATCTGTATAATATTGGGGTGCCTAGGAGGCTCAGTTGGTTGAGTGTCTGCCTTTGGCTCTGGTTATGATCTCGGGGTCCTGGGATCAAGCCCCCCGTCAAGCTCTCTGCTCAGCAGGGAGCTTGCTTCTCTCTCTGCCCCTCCCCCTGCTTGTTCTTTTTCTCTTTCTCTCTCTCAAATAAATAAAATCTTTTTTAAATTTTTATTTATTTATTTTTAATTTTTTTTAAAGGTTTTATTTATTTATCTGAGAGAGAATGGGAGACAGAGAGCATGAGAGGGGGAGGGTCAGAGGGAGAAGCAGACTCCCCGCTGAGCAGGGAGCCCGATGTAGGACTCGATCCCGGGACTCCAGAATCATGACCTGAGCTGAAGGCAGTTGCTTAACCAACTGAGCCACCCAGGCGCCCCTAAAATCTTTTTTTAAAAAAAAGAAGTGTGTATAATATTACAGAATTTGAGTGTGTATCCTTTATACTCCTTGTAGAATGCCACATTTTCCCTGAGGGTAGGCTTTTTTAGCCTCATGTGGTCTGGGAAGAGCTAAGACTTCTGTGGCAGACTCTTCCTTTCTTGCCTAACATCCATCCATTCCTTGTGTTTTCTTGTTGAAGCCTCTGATTTTGTACAGGTGGCTGTTGAACCCAAGGCACTGGATCTCCGTTGGCCTCATTCAGCCATAGCCATCCCATTCTCCTTTGCGTATTTGGTATAGAGACAGTTTTGGATGAGTCAGCGGATCTTTGAGGGAGCTTCTAGACAAGATACTCCTCTCTGAGTGAAGACAGAGCCATCTGAGGAGAAAATCCATTTGCCCTCATTCTTCCCTTCCTGCTTTGGAGAATGTTGAGTGAGGAGGTGATATCTGGGGCTCTGGAAGCTTGTGGCCATGAGATTACAAGCTTGAGGATAGAAACCAATTTCCTGTGGATGGCAAAATGGGGTAATAAAAAAAAAATCTGGGTCTTTTTTTAATGACATGGAGCCTTGAAGTTAACCCTGGGACCACTTATGAATTTCTCATGAAGTTGACAATAAATGTCCTTATATTTATGCAATACTATGCATAATGTGAGAAATATGTGCCAGTCCACACACTCTTACCTCTCTGTGAAGAGATAAGAACAGAAATTGAGAATAAGGGTTTAGATGCCTCTACAGGACTTTGATACTGTTTTAAACCAGTGCCAGCAGATTTGTCTCATTGAACAAGTTATCGACTAATCCAAGATAGATTGGAAATTAAAAGACCACCACCACCACCATAGATAATTTAGTTGATTTTTTTTTTTTTTTTACTTACTATCAGCAGTGAGTATTCCTAACTTATAGACCTCATAAGGAAAGAAGGTTGTGTCCACATAACTGATAGCTCTCCAATTTAAACAGATTGATTATGTCACATGGAATAGACCTAGATGCTGCAGGCCTTCTGCTTAGAGGCTGGCTGTCTTAATAAGTGACCTAAAATGTGTCTTTCTATTTGATCTGGTTCTTCTGCTGTTGTCACACTTTGAGGGAAAGCCAAACCACTTGAGGTAGGCAGGATGGCATGGACTAGTCCCTCACTAAATATAGTAAGAGTGTGAAGTTGGCAAAATTCAGCTCAGTGCTGTCTCCCATGGCCCTTCAGAGAGCCCCTCCCACGCAGCTAGCCTGTGATTCCTACTCTTGTGTTTGCTCTCAGCCTGACACCAATTAACCTTTAATAAGGTTTTAGTAAATAAATTCCCATAAGGCCGCTTAAGACATTGTAGCTTTAGGAAAATCACTAACTTTTCTGTGTCTCTGTATCCTTGTTTATAAAATGAGGATAATGTGACACTCCATTATATAAATAATAATCATACCTAACATATATTGAGTCCTTACTGTGTGCTTGGTATAGTTTTACATTCTTTGTAGGTATTACCACATTTAGTTCTCTTAACTTTACGATGAATGTGCTACAATTTTATCTCCATTATGTGAATGAGGAGACTGTGACAAGGTTGCAGAGCTAGTAAAAGAGGCATGATTTGAGCTGCAATGTGACCCCCTAGAGTCCTCTTACTTGACCGCTATGCACCTCATTGTAAATATAAGAAATTATCAATATTATGTGATGAAAAACCTTTGGATCAAAAACTAGCTCATTTAGGAATTTGACTATGTGAACCACCCATTCATATAATTGTGCATTGACATGCTTAAATGCGTAACAGTGAACGATTTCAGAGCACCAAAAAAAAAAAAAAAAATCAGCTGCAACATCTGGTTTCTGGTTGGTTTCCTGTTCAGGAGTTTCCTAAAAGTAAACTTAACTATAGTGTTAATATTAGTAGATTAGAACATGTGAATAGCTTGGAGTATATTGCCAGTTAGACCAGCCCTTTTCAGGTTGATCACTCAGCAGCCAGAGGCCGTGGAAAGATCTAGTTCATTCTTTGATGATCAGCTTGTTTGATGGAAGGCAGGGCTAAGTCCAGGAAACATACAAGACCAGGGTTGGAGGAGTTGGCCTCCAAGGCTGGCTATCTTGACCAACTGGCTAAGTGACACTGTGCAAGTCACTTAACCCTTCCAAGTGTCCGCTTTCTTTGTGCTGAGGCTCAAATCAAAGAAGAAATAAAGTGTCGTTGAGTCACTATATTGCATACCCGAAACTAATTTAACATTGTATGTTAATGAACTGGAGTTAAAATTAAAAAAAAAATAAAAAAAAAAGGTGTAAGTTGCTTGTAAGCAAGAAGTATAAAGCCTTATGAATATAATTTTTGTATTTTATGTTTATATGAGTGCCTAACCCCTGATATTGCCACTGTGGTATATTTAGAAGAAGTAGCAGGTTTTAGTGAAAATTCCACTATCTCCTGGACAAGCAGACCCAGTGCCCATTCCCATTTCCAGCCTGCTGTAGCAGTGTTTTCTTACATGGAAAATGAAGAATGTGTGTGGTGAGAGGGTTTCTAAGCCATCTCTGGCACCCTGTGCCATTTGATCATCAAAACACTGACATATTTTCTTCAGCTATTTTTTTTCCCCTAGAGAAAGGGGAGTGGGGGCAGAGAAAAAGAATCTTTTTAAAAAAAGATTTATTTGTTTATTTGAGAGAGAGAAAGAGAGAGAATGCAAGCATGAGTAGGAGTAGGGGCAGAGGGAGAAAATCTCAGGCATACTCCCTGCTGAGCATGGAAGTCAATGTGGGGCTCGACCTCACAACCCTGAGATCATGACCTGAGCCAAAATCAAGAGTCAGTTGCTTAACTAGCTGAGCCACTCAGGTGCCCTAAGAGAGAGAATTTTTTTTTTTTAAGATTTTATTTATTTGTCAGAGAGAGAGAGAGAATGAGCAGGGAGGAGGGTTAGAGGGAGAGGGAGAAGCAGGCTCCCCGCCGAACAGGGAGCCTGATGCGGGACTTGATCCCAGGACCCTGGGATCATGACCTGAGGCAAAGGCAGACGCTTAATGACTGAGCCACCCAGGCATCCCGAGAGAGAATTTTAAGCAGGCTCCATGCCCAGCATGGAGCCCAGTGCAGGGCTCCATCTCACAACACTGAGATCATGACCTGAGCTGAAATCAAGAGTCAGATGCTTAACCAGCTGAGCCAGGTGCCCCTTCTTCAAGTATTTTTTTTTTTAAACAGATTTTTACTGTTGCACTTCCACATAGGTGAAGCACATCTTCAGTAGACACCAGACACTGCTCTTGATACACAAAAGCAGACCGCACAGCCAAGGTTCAAAAGGGTGTCACACGGACACAGCTCACGTGCTGTCTGCCAAGGGTAGGACCTGGTGTGCATGTTTGGAGAGCACCCAAGTACCTCACTGGAGTGGACACTACACGAGCACAGTATTGTGAGGGTATTTTCAAATCCCAGGATGCAACCAGGGTTAGCAATATCAGCCCCACTTAGAGTACCCGAGCGCCAAAGTTCAGGGTGGAGAGTAAGGAGGCTGAGGCTCAGGAAGGACACCTACATTGCTGGAGGTTGCACAGATAACCAGGAGCAAGCAGGGCTGGAACCTAACTCAGCCACTTCCCAGGCCAGCATGCTTTCTCTTTTCCTGTGCAGCCTTGTTTACAAAAATGACTATATTAAAATGATCCTGAGGAATTGTTCAGAGAAATCATCACAAAATACCCAAAGAACACAAAACCTCTGAAAGGATTAGGTGATTTATGTATATTTCACTCATCTCCTATAAGACAGATAGTCTAGCAATACCTTCTCTAACCAACCTATAACATGCATACATAATTCAGTAGCATTCCCATCATTCCTGAGAGTTCTATATAATTGCAAAGATAACATTACCATACCATGCCGAAGAAACTTTATATTTGAGAGATTTCTCTTTCTGATGTCCTGTTTCATAGGCATCTGAGGCCGTTCTCAGAAAGAGGTCTTTTGTGTGGTGCATAATGTAAGCACTTGCCCCACTTCAACCAGAAGGAAATAATACATGGCACTAAGAAAACAAGAGCAAGACCCGAGGGTCACAGTGCGCTATTAGCCAAATACGAGTCTACAATAGTTTATTGTGAAAAAGCAAATATTATCCTTGGATATTGCAAATGGAGTAAGCTGTGTTATAGCCAGAATTATAGTAATTTTCCTATTATCCTCCGTGTTTGTCAGTCTGCTAATTTAGCACTGAGTCTATTTTTGTTCTGCTCTTTAAGTTGGATAATTGGCAAAGGGACAGTAGAAAAGAAGCAGCTCAGTGATTAAAACATAAAGAAGAAAACCTTTCAATATGTGATAGATTATTATAGAGGACGCTATTAACTGCTAGAAGAGGGGGGAAGGTCAGCTCAGATATCAGAAAAAATATCTAATTAGAAAATTTATTGAGAATTAGATGGCACATTAATAGCTAATGTTTTTTGGGTACTTATTTTGTGTCAGGCACTGTGCTAAGTGGCTGTTCATGAACAATCCTATTTAATCCTCATAAAAACCTGGATGGTAGATACTATTATTATTTGTACTTAGTAGATAAGGAATTTGAAGCTGAGAAACGTTTAGTAACCTCTCCAAGATAACTCGGCTAGAAAGAAGGTGGGAAGATGCTATTTGTCACCCACCCATTAGCTATTCTCTCCTTTATTTTGCAAAGAAAACCCCAATATTTTTCACCAATGGGAGCAGTGTCCCTCTTCAGCCACAGGGGTGATATTTAGTCTAATTCAGTCCTGGTGATGTTCTTTCTTTTGCCAATGAATTGGTTCAGGCATGAGAATGAAAAACAGTTTTGGCCAATGAAACAAGAGAGGATATGCACTGTGGGGCTTCTGGAAAGCTTATTCTTGTTTTTAAAAGGACACTTTGCACTTTCCCTGCCTCTGGTGTGAGGCTGTGATGGGAGGGCCCTTGATGTCATCAAGCAAACATGAAGGGAGAAAGCAAAGAACAGAGGTGACGTAAGGAAATGGCAGAATGGAGGGATGGGAAGACCCTGCTGAATCAGCCAGTCCCAACACCATCCTTCTTATGATTATGACACATAATAAATATTCTTATCCCTTAAGCCACTTTTGGTTGGTTTTTAGCTACTTGTTGCTAAATGCATCCTCACTGATTAAGTGAAAACACAAGGATTTAAAGCCATGTCTACATATACACATTTTTTCAATTAATACAGTCCAGTAGTCTAAATGTATTTTCTCTTATGATATTCTTTTTTTTTTTTTTTAAGATTGTATTTATTTATTTGACAGAGAGAGACACAGCGAGAGGGAACACAAGCAGAGGGAGTGGGAGAGGGAGAAGCAGGCTTCCCTCTGAGCAGGGAGCCCGATGCGGGGCTCGATCCCAGGACCCTGGGATCACGACCAGAGCTGAAGGCAGACGCTCAATAACTGAGCCACTCAGGCACCCCTCTTATGATATTCTTAATAGCATTTTTTTCCCTCCAGCTTACTTTGTAAGAATACAGTATATAATACACATAACATGCAAAATATGTGTTAATCGACTGTTTATGTTATTGGTAAGGCTTCCAGTCCATGGTAGGCTATTAGTAGTTTTTGGGGAATCAAAAACTATATGTGGATTTTCAACTGCACTGGGGGCCAGTGCTCCTAACCCCTCTGTTGTTCAAGGGTCAGCTGTATGAATACTGTTGAAACTCTTATTTCGTGGTGATCTTCCTGGGGTTAGATTAGATTGGGGTGTGGTGTCTCCAGGGCTGGGCTGGGTGGGATTTACCGTGGGTCAGAGGTACTCATTAAAGTATGGTCTATGAACTTTTTTTTTTTTAAAGATTTTATTTATTTATTTGACAGGGAGAGAGAGAGCGAGAGCAAGAACACAAGCAGGGGGAGTGGGAGGGGGGAGTAACAGGCTTCCCACTGAGCAGGGAGCCCGACGTGGGGCTCGATCCCAGGACCCTGGGATCATGACCTGAGCCGAAGGTAGACACTTAACTACTGAGCCACCCAGGCGCCCCTGGTCTATGTACTTCTATGGGTCCTTGAGTCCCTTTCAGGATCTCCATAAGGACAAAACTATTCTCATAATAATATTAGTATTTTCCTTTTTTCCATTCTCAATATTTTGTGAATGAATGGTGTAAATTTTCACCATTACGTGAAATGTGGTATCACAGAAGCTTCAAAGTGGAAGCAGATAGGAGAATCTACCTGTCTTCTGTTAAGCCAGATATTAAAAATTTTGCAAATATAGGGGCACCTGGGTGGCTCAGTTGGTTAAGCATCTGACTCTTGATTTCAGCTCAGGTCGTGATCTCAGGGTTGTGAGATCGAGCCCCACATTGCCCTGGGTGTGGAGCCTGCTTAAGATGCTTTCTCTCCTCCCTCTGCCCCTCCCCCCACCTCTGCGCACGTGCTCTTTCTTTCTCCCTCTCTCCCTCAAAAAAAAAAAAAAAATTAAACGAAGAAGACAAGTGCAGTTAGGAGTGGTGAGCAGATGAGCTGCTGTTTCCTCTTGCTTCTGGACGTCTAGTACCTTCCATAGGGTTAGGGGTAGGGCCTGAGTGAGGGGTGAGGGAAGGAGACACATGGCTGTTGCTGCACGTTTATTATGTGTACACATAACACATTTTCCCGTGGGAGCAGTATTGCAAATAGCAATTAGGTTCCCATTCGGGCCCTTCAGAGCCTAGTGAATTCAAGTGCTACTGACACATGGAGCCGTCTGATGAAGGGAATACTTGAGTCCAGGAAGCATTAAGCAAAGAGACTCCTAGATCCAGCAAGTCCTGCAGGGGTGGCAGGAGCAGTCAATGCATGAACATCAGATTCCTAAAGGAAATTCTAGATTCTTCCTCGGAGGAAACATACAATCTTTCCCTAGACTCTAATCAGATTTCCTTTTTCCTTAGTGGTTACTGACAATAAAAATGAACAAACAAGAACCTTGGAAAAAATATGACCAAAGGGGCTATGACTGCCAGTAAGCCTTGGAATTTCAAAGAAAGGGTTCTTTTAGGGAAATGCTTCTTTAGCCTAAGGCTTCAGCTGAGTTGCCTGAAACACACTTTAGTGTCCAATATTTTTTTGGAAATAAACCCACTGGCAGGCTGATGATTAGATGATTATGCAGATATGCAAACCCCAGGAACCCTTTGGATGGAAGGAATGCCCAAGCCCAGCAGGGGGTGGGCACTGAAGGTCAGGAGAAAGGCAAGGAAACAACAGGTGTTCGTGGTTGGCGCCCATGGTCTGCTGCAGACAGTCCCATAAACATTTACAAGGTTGGCCTACGCTGGGGTTGAGTCCAGACTCAGGGCAGGTGCAGTGTAAAGGAAATCCCAGGGCAGCTGAAAATGGAGAGATTCTAGGAAAGAGACAGCCAAATGGGGAAAATTAGAGTTACCCTGCACACATGTCCACAACCCAAATAGAGATGAAATACAGGCCCAGGAGTCTGACGGGAAAATGCAAGTCTGAGAGCATCAAGCTGTTTTGTGAGAAAGAAGCAGAAATTACCAAAAGGAACACAGAACCAATAGCTATTATGTTAGCAGAGCTTTAATAGAAGCTTTTAACCAATGTGCAGTTGCTTGACTGCGGTAAAATTAATCTTAAACTTTTGATCAGAAGAAACCCATTGTTTAGTATGATACAGTCAAATGAAATGAGAGATCAAGAAGTCATTAGAATATACTGCTTTTCCATAAAGGATTTTGACTTAATGAAGTCTAGCTTTTTAAAGAATAAAATAGTTAATATTCTAGAAAGGTGCTGACAAGCTTAATTAGTCTCTAACTGGGGAATAGGATGTCATAATTAAAGGAACCTGGCAGAATGAACGCTGAGGAGCTGGCTTGAAGGGTATGTTAATGTGGAAAAATAATGTATGCTACATGATAATCTTACCTACTGAGATCCTTATTTTTTCTGTTTCTTTTTTGACTCAGAAAATACGGACAACGGATTGCTCTTCCTTTTCCTTTTTCCTCCTTCCCATCATTATTGTCATGATTACATCATGAAGATGTTTTTGCCTCTTGGCCCTTTATGAGTGTTTGTATGAAAATCTGGGAAGCTATAGTTTAACAGATGATTTATCGAATGCTGCTGTGTCAAGTGAGGTACGAGGGACTGCAGCTGTGAAGATGGGGTGTGGGAGGACACAAAGATGAGGGGGGGGCAGGTAAAATGTCAGTTCAATCTTAGATGCTGGATGATGAAGGTGGCTGATAGGAGTGCTGTGTGCAGCCTGGGTTTTCTTACTAAAGGGTTAGGTTACTAAACTTACTACAGTGGTTAGGACAGGAGTTCTTAAAACTAGCTGCATGTTAGAGTCACCTAAGAATATTAAAAAAAAATATGTTCCCCAGTTGTTACCTCCTGGATTCTGGATTAATTATCTGGCTCAGGTCCAGTCCTTTTTTTTTTTTTTTTTTTTAAGGTTTTATTTATTTATTCATGAGTGATAGAGAGAGGCAGAGGGAGAAGCAGGCTTCCTGCGGAACAGGGAGCCCGATGCGGGACTCGATCCCAGGACCCTGGGATCATGACCTGAGCCGAAGGCATTCACTTAACCGACTGAGCCACCCAGTCGCCCGGGTCCAGTCCTTTTCAAAAGCTTCTCATCTTAACAGCCATTGGTTGGACAATGGGCAGTCTTATTCCTATGCCTGGTTTCAAACTCACCCATCCAGGGTCTCAATTTTCTCATCGCCAGAGAGGGATAATGTTAGTGTTTACTTGTAGTGGGCATTTGCCTAGCAGCTTGCTATGCACCAGGAACTGCCCTCCTATCCCTTAAGATGCCAGCAGATCTGTCAGTCCCATTACCTGTGGTGGAAAGGGATGGCTATAGGTCTCAAGCCTGGCCCTTGGAGCATTTGGTCTGAGTGTTGTGTGTGCACATGATGCAGTAGGGCCATCCAGAGCCTTCCATGATGGAGTAAAGGAGAGGGAGAGAGCAGGGAAAGCAAGAGGGAGGGAGTGAACAAGAGAGAAAGTTTCTTTCCCTTTCAGCCTCTAAGTGTAAGTTGTAGGCTTGGAGCTTCCAGCTGTCAATTTCCCCAGGTACGCCAAGAGTGTCTGGCTGCAAATGAAGCCAACAGTCAGTAAAATGAGCTGAGAAATGAAAACACTGACAGAATCCTGATAATATCATTTGGTTCTTTGGATTCAGCCATTTCTGAAGCCTGGAATATCTACCCCTGGACTTTCTCGTTCGGCCAGATGGTTAATCCCCTTTGATGCTAAGTGATTTCAAGTCAATTTTACATTATTGGTTACCAGACGTCCTGCCTGATAATAAATGTCATGAAGTTTCTGTGGGGATAAAATGAAGTAATATAGGTAAAGCACAATTCCCGGTGTCATAAACCCTCTGTGTGCACTGCTGTTGCCACCATCATCACTGTTATCACAACATTGTCCTCTTTGCTGCCATGGCCCATTTTTTTCCCTTGGGGCTCTCTCCTCTTAAGTGGACTGTAGAATTAGATGCTGTTACCATATTTCCTTCCTTCTGTGTTGTTTATTAGGAAGAGCTCCGAACTTTTTGACATGTTCTGTAGTTTGTTTATATTTTGCTAGTCACTGCTCACAAGTCCATGAAGGAACCAGGATGCTTCAAGCTTTGGGGCCATTGTATATACCAGCCTTCAGATTTTCATGCTGTATCAGGTAGAGGAATAGGCACTCCTTAGAAGACATCTGTTCTTTATATTTACACCGTCAATTGAAAAATCAGCCTCAGTGTCCACTCTGTGGCTTAACTTCCCGTTACCCATGTACCTGCTGCATGCTTTCACTTCTACAGTTCTGCTCCAGTTTGCCTCAGGGTACTCCCCTGCCTCTTCTTTGTCTAAGTCCACTTGCCCTTCCGGAGCCAGATAAAATCTCACGTTGCACCTTAGATTCAAGAGCATACTCGTGAGCACCTGGGTGGCTCAGTAGGTTAGGCATCGGACTCTTGATTTTGGCTCAGGTCACGATCTTGTGGTCATGAGATCGAGCCTTGCACTGGCCATTGATAGTTGAATGGATAAAGGAGCTGTGGAATATATATATGTATATATGTATACACACACACACTGGAATATTACTCAGCCATAAAAAAAGAATGAGATCTTGCCATTTACAACAACATGGATGGACCTAGAGGGCATTATGCTAAGGAAAATAAGTCAGAGAAAGACAAATACTGTATTATTTCATTTAAATGTGGAATCTAAAAAACAAAACAAATCAACAACAACAACAACAAAAACCAGAAACAGACTCATAAATACAGAGAAGAGTACAGTAGTTGTCAGAGGGGAGAGGGGTAGGAGGATGGGCAAAATAGGGGAAGGGTATTAAAAGGTACAAATTTTTAGTTGTAAGTAAGACATGGGGATACAATGTACATAGGGAATAAAGTTAATATATAACAACTTTGTATGGTTATAGATGGTGGCTAGGTTTATCGGGTCATCACTTTAATGTAAATGCTGAATCACTAGGTCATATACCTGAAACTAATGTAATATTGTATGTCAACTACACTTCAATAAAAAAGTCCACCAGAAGGCACAATGCACTTAAAAGCCCTTTGAAAACTGTAAAGCACTGTGAAAATGAGGGCTACTGTCATAATTAGAAGGTTCATGATTCATCTGCATAAGAGGTGTTTTTTACTTTAGTTCAAATGCTTATTTTCTTCAGGAGTTTGGTAACAGCATCCCAGCATGCCAACATGAAAATGATTTTATTACACATTCAGGTCCGACTTCTTTCCTGATTCCATAAAACAAGCAAGAGAAAACCCAAAACACACACACAGACACACACACACGCACAAACTCACACCCTTTTATATGCTCCCCTCCCCCTGTTCGCGTGTACTCGCACTCTCTCTAAAATAAATAAATAAATTTAAAAAAACCTCAAACAAACAGAAAACAAACTTAACCATCACTCCTGTTATCCATGAACAATTTTGAAATTTTGAAGTACACTGTATGAAGAAAAACCAAGAACAAAAATATGTTTATAGACAGTGGTAGGCTGGAGGTGACGAGTTGGTTTGTACCAGCTCACAGGAGACAATTATATGCATCTCCTCCCAAATCCTTGTTCAGGGACATTGAGATTGTATCTTGAAATTGATCATGAAAGGAATATTTACACCCCAGAAATTGGCCAATGCTACAAATCAGTGTTCCTACCTCCCAAAAAATAGCTGTTAAACATTTTCTAGCATGCCACTGAGATCCAAATGTGATTGTCAACAGATCACAACTTTCTGATGGTACCTTATAATTGCTGGCACTCTACAGAGTTGCAGAAATCTCTGCCAGGTACCTTGGAAATCTTGCAGGTAGGTTAATATTCAAGCAAAGTTCTCACCCAGAAGTTACATCCAGAGGCGCAAAAGCCAATATTGTTTGGATGCATACAAATAATCTCAGTAAATGTGGTGTGCCACAGACCTGGAAAATGGGTATATTAGAGGGACCTGCAAGGATTCCACAATACTGTGGTCTCAAAGTTGTAGAGTAGCTGAGGGCCTGACATCATATGGAGTATGCATTTTCTGTATGCTGTAATTTGACTACAACATACTCCTTATTGTCTATATGTCCTTGAAATGTCTTGTAGTTTGTATAATCCTCAAGGATGACTCCACATTCCTTTTGGTAAGAAGATAAAAGTAACTTTGTTTGGTAACCAAGTTCCTATCATCGATAAGTCATGGTTTTATTTTTTTTTTTTAAGATTTTATTTATTCATTTATTTGAGAGAGAGAGGGAGGGAGTGAGGGAGGGATGGAGCATGAGTAGGGGGGTGAGGCAGAGGGAGAAGCAGACTCCCCACTGAGCAGGTAGCCTAATGCAGGACTCGATCCCAGGACTGGGATCATGACCTGAGCTGAATGTAGCCACTCAACCTACTGAGCCACCCAGGCACCCCAGTCATGGTTTTAATTATTCATGAAATTTTGACTTCACCTCTGTTCATTAATGTTCCTTTGCTTTCAGTGATGGGATGTACTTGTGTCCGTGTTGTCTTCTTTTTTTCTAAGATTGAAACAAATTTTTAAGTAGTCTCTATATCCAACGTGGGCCTTGAACTCACAGCCCCAAGATCAAGAGTCACATGCTGTACTGACTGAGCCAGCCTGGTGCCCCGTGTCCTTGTTTTCTGAGGTGGCTGAGAGACCTCACTGGTTTGGTCACTAAGTCCACTTTCAGTTTTCTCTTTGTTCTTTTTCATTTTTACCCTTTTTTCTTTTCTTTTCTCTGACTTTTTTCAGACCAGATGTCTTCTGTCCTGGGGAAGCTCCTCTCATCATCCTCTCTGCATATAGTTCTTTTCTTTTCTTTTTTTAAAAAAGATTTATTTATCAATTTGAGAGGGGGGAGGGGCAGAAGGAGAGAATCTGCGAGCAGACTGCCCACTGAGTATGAAACCTAACGCAGGGCTTGATCCCACGACCCATGAGATCATGATCTGAGCCGAAACCAAGAGTCAGATGCCCAACTGACTGAGCCACCCAGGTGCCTCCTGCATATTGTTCTTGATTGGCTTTAGAAGTTCTCTCTCTGAAGATTGGTGTCCATGTTTTGAAAACCCTGCTTTCTGAAACACATTTATCCTTTTTTATTTTAGCTGCTCCAATATATAAAGATTCTCAGTTGTTGTCATCTTTGATGATCTTGCCATAAAGAAGGACCCGTGAAAGTATAGTGGCTGCTCACTCTCCTGGAATTTAGACTTCAGGGCCTGCTTAGTGCTATTCATCCATGATTTGCCACCTCCTCCTTCTCCCACCATGATTCCCAAATTTGATATTTATTTCAGGATCTTGCTTATGAAGCATGCATATATGAGTTCATTTGTTCACTCAACAAATATTTATTGGGGACACACTGTACACCAGGCATTAAATTAGGTACTGGGGATACTCTCACACTCCAGTAAGGGTAAGCCCTTTGCAAAGAATTAAAATATGGTGATGTGTGTGAGGATAGCACAAAAGAGGCCAGCAGGCAGGTACAAGGGGAGATTGGGGCCATGGCTGGAGTGGAGCCACACGTTGGCAGTGTCAGGAGGTAAGCTACAAAACAAGAGTTGGAGAGAATGTATTTCTTGTTGTCAGAGATGAAAAAAGTATGGAAAGGGACAAAGCTAGAATGAAATGGACCATGTGTTAGAGTTGAAGGTATTGATATGAAATTATGGGTCTATAAAAAAAAGTGTAAATGTGTATATATGTATTTTATATGTGTGTGTATAAGTGTGTGTGCATATGTGTGTATGCATGCATGTGTGTGTGCATGTGTGTGTATGCATACATACACACTCAGGTATATGTTTGTATGTATATATATATGTATGTGTACATGTATACATATTTTCTAGTTCTGTCCACTGAAAGAGACTGGGAACAGCAATACCCCAGTAGTGTTGAGCCCATCTGGAGCCCAGATCTTGGATTCCACATGCCACTCTTTGCTTGAAAAAAAAAATGGTGGATTCTAGGTCTGGGGCATAGCCCAAGATGAGCCTAGAATATCTTGTGTCATAAAGAAAAAAAAGGCTCCAAGAATTATGGGAGCTTGGCAAGGACAGAGAAACCAGCTTGAGGGGCTCTCACAGGCCAAATCTAGAACAAGCTGAGCATCAAAATAAACTATGATAGTTATAGATTATAACCTACTGAATGAAAAAGGAGCTCATGAATCCACATCAGTATACCTGAATGAGTGAATAAATAAATGGGGAGAAGAGAAGAGAAAGTTCTTCCTTAGGGTAGAAAGTCAACTAATAATGTAGAAGGAATGATGGTATTAGATAATCACCATTGGCAACCATCAGAGGAATAATTAATGTAAATAAGATACATTACCAAATGCTAAAGCTAGTGGGTAAAAGTGGGGTGAGAAATGGGATTTTACATAGTCTCAATTTATCTCCTCCAGTTTCAAGGATAAGAAGTAACTTTGCTGGAAGGCACCGCCTTAATCAAGTGACCAGAATTCACACCATCTCTGTTACAGCCTTTTAACCAGCCTCCTTAAATCCACTCTGGGTGCTACGTGGAAAGCTGATGGGAGGGGAGAAAGAGTGGACCGAAGGAGGTCCATTAGAAGTCTAGCAGAGAGGGTGGAAGCTTAGAAGAAGCCCATTGTAGTGGAGTGAGAGAGAGTGACAGGATTTGGCACTTTTGGAGGTAGGATTGATAGAGTTTGGTGATGGATTAAGAAGTGAGGGAAAGAGAGAATTAAGGATAATTTGTTGAATGTTGCCTTGAATGCCTGGGTGGATTCTGGGGCCACGTACTGAAATGGGAAAGTCAGAGACAAGGTGGGAATAAGGGATTGGAAATCAAGAGTTCTGTTTGACCATGTTGAGTTTAAAATCCATAGGTGATGTGAATTTACCAAAGCTAATAGGTAGTTGAAAGTCTAGAGTGGCTCATAAAGGTAAAAGCTAGAGACACAGGCTACTCTAAGTCATCAACGTTTAGGCAGCATTTTAATCCATGAGACTGGGAGAGGCCCCCCCGCCCCCCACCACCGCCCTTGGGGAGAGCATAAACCCAGGGAAAAATGGGGGCTCAAGTCAGAGCCCTGGTTACTCCAGCATGTAGAATTCCAGCAGAGGAATCAGGGCTGGGAGAAACCCAGGGGGGTTTGGTGTCATGAAAGCCAAGGAAAGAAAGTGGAGTAGTCAGCCAGCCAGTGCTGTTCTAATCTAATCAAGTAAGATTAGAACAAAAAAGTGGCCTTTGAATTTGGCAACAGAGAAGCCATCTTCTGTTCACCAAACTATACTGAGTGCCAGTTGAATGCCAAATATTTTGCTGGGCAATAGGGGAAGAGAGACAAGTAAAAGACAATTACAATACGGTGTGATGAGTGCTCTGATGATGGCAACCACAGGGGGTCCAAAGGGGAGATCTACTTTAACCCAACTTTGGAGGTGAGGAGTGAATGGAGGCTTCTAGGAGTTCATCCTGGTGTTGAGTGTTGGAGGATGAGTGAGGATTACCCAGAAGTATGGTGAATTTGCTTTAGGCAGAAGAAACCCACATGCAAAGTCATGGAAACATAATAAAGCACTGTGTTTGGAGAATTTAGGTAGATTGGTTTGGGTGGGCTGCAGTGTATATGTGAAGGAGCAAAGTAGAATGAGGTGGTAGAAGTAGCCCAGGGCAAAGAATTAAAGTCTCGTGTCCCTTACCAGGGATTACCTGATAGCCTGCAGAAAAGGAGAGGACACAAAGCCAATGGCATTAAGGATACCAGGTGGAAGAATGTGGAGGAACATCAGGCTTCCTCTGGCCCTGCTGTGCAAGTCTGCTTGTTCATGCCCTCTCTGGCTCTTGCAGATCTATACTCAAGCTTATGGGAAGTTGTCCTTGGTTCCAAAGCTGGGAAGTGACTCGATGAACACAGCTGTTGGGATTAATAGAGAGCCGTTGGCAAGGTGGTTTGGAAGAGAAACTGGAGGCAGCAGTACCAGGCTGTAGTAGCAGAGTCACTAAGTAACAGGGGACTGGATAAAGGTAAAAAGCAGGCATCCAGATGGAAAATACTGGTGTAAGAGATTTGTCAGGGTTACGTACACTAAGCATCCATCAGGATAAGGATATAGTATTAAGAACTTTCTATTGGATCTGAGATATGTATATATCTGATAAACCATAATGGTATCTTTTATTTTAATGTACTTTTCTGAGTAGCAGGCGTTTTCATTTGATCCTAACGTTGGCATTCTTTTCCTACTTTTAATAAAGGAGGTGGGATGGAGGACAGTGACTAGGCCGAAGTTACACTCTAGCAGTAACAGAGTAGGCCCTGAGCCAAGATCTTGTAATTTTGATTTTGATGGGTAGTTATGCTACCAAGAGAGATCCTGCAATACGCTTCCATCTGGAAGGATTTAAGGTTGAGCCCAGTTAGGAGACAGCATACCTCCAGAGACGGAGCAGTTAGGCCACAAATCACACTTTCACCACCAGAGGGTGCTCTCACCCAAGAGAAAGTTGGCAGTACCCACAGTTAAGGACTCTGCTACTGTGCTTCTTTCCTGAGGTTCTTTCTTTAAAACTGTGGCGTGAAGAACGCTATGGGAGTAGCTCAAGCACGTGGAGAGATGACCTGTAGCTTTCCATAGCCTGTGTCATGGAGGCGAGATTTATAGGGAAATGCTTAATTCTCTCTGGAATAATCCCAGATGATGCCTGTGTGGAAGGAGGAACAGACAGTTCAGAAATAGAGATATTCTGGGGACGTTTGAAGATGGACAGGGTACTTCCTGCTTTTCTAAGGCAGGATTTATTTCTAAGAGCTGTAAGGTTCTCTGGAGGGATGATTCTTGGGTGCTTACTGTACATTCTCTCAAGGGATCATATTTAAGAATTTTGATTTCACCTTCCTAGGACAACCTTTTGCAAAGTTATAAAGGCAATCATCTGAGGCTTCCCTTTCGTGCACAAACTCACTCATGACCACTCTGTTTCTCTTACTTCTTTTCCTCCTTCCTCTCTTTCCTTCCTGGCTTCCTTACTCATCAAAATTACTTTAGTAAAGAATAGGAACTCATTCACCGTATAAAGTAGCTGATACTGACTTAAAATGTTATCTCCCTGGGAGGACATGCATTATAATAGAAATTAAGGTCTTAAACCAAGGAATTGAAGTTTTTAGAGATACATGGAGCAGCATCCAGTGGGCCTGGGTTGGGGCGGGGGGGTGGGGGGTGTAAGCATAGTTTCTCCCTGGATTTTTAAGAAGTCACTGTCTTCTTGAGTAGTCCCGCATTTGACCTATACTATATAGCTATACCCCTTGGAACCTCTGAGTGGTGTCATTTGTGGTCCATTCAGAAGGAAAGTGAAAATTGTGTAGTAATCTGGTCTAAATAATTTGAAGAAACATCTCCCTTCTTCTATTTTCTTTTCCCATTTTCAATGGCCACCCTCTCTCAAGCCCTGGGATGGTAGCAGGAGTAATCCAGGGCCTGAATAATGGAGCTGATTTTCTCTGCTTCCACTGACGTCTCCTCTTCTAGGCATGGCCTCTCAGTTTGTTGGGACAAAAGTGGACTCTGTCCAGTCAGAGCTCACTTTCTAGATGCCCTGTCAGGGTTCCATCAGGGCACGGTGAGCAGGTAGGGGTGGGGGACATCAGATTTATTACATATGTCCTTTTCAGAGGTTCTTCTCTTGATATTCTTCTATATTTCCCTTGGGGAAATTTGGCCTAAAATAAAGACATTTCAGTTTATACCCTCAGAAAAAAAAAGACATTGTCCATAAGAAGCTAGAGGCCTATGACAGTCTCCCAGTGGACACTGGTCTAGGTCTTACTCCTGTTTGGTAAGACTTGAGAGACATAGTTTAGCCTGTTTTCTTCATTGGGTCCTTCCATCTTTTTCTTGTAACAGATGCTTTCCTTTGGGGCTTGGGGTGACAGTGTCAATGCCATGGACTCAGCCACTTATCCAACCAGTGGGTTTTAGGCAAGTTCTTGTTTATGGTCTAGTTCTTTTTTTTTTTTTTTAAGATTTTATTTATTTGAGAGAGAGAAAGAGAGCATGAGCAGGGGGGAGGGGCAGGGGAAGAGGGAGAAGCAGACTCCCAGCTGAGCAGGGAGCCCGACGTGGGACTCCATCCCAGACCCCGAGATCATGACCTGAGCCAAAGGCAGACGCTTAACCAACTGAGCCACCCAAGTGCCCTGTGGTCTAGTTCTGATGATTTAAGCTGGGAGTGGGTAGTGCACATATTGAATAGACTTTGTCAGATTCCATCTTCTGCAGTTGGTCCTGTCCTAGATCTTTCCAGTAGTAGTTTCTATAGCAAATCCCGAGGAAGATGAGATGTATGAGGTCACTGGGCTGGGCACGCCTATCACGTGTTTCTCTCTGTAGCTTAGCATTCTACCTTTGTAGCCTTGCCTCTTACCCTTTCAGGTTTCTGAGGCTTTAGGAATCATCTATTAAAATGCAGTGATTCCAGGGAAAACTCACAGCTTAGCTCTTAACAGGCACTGCCTTAGTTTTTAATGAATAATTGAGCAGATATTAGAGTCACAGGAGGTTTTCTCTTGGAGGATCTTCAGATATTGGTCACTTTACAAATGAGGCTGGAGAGAGAAAATCGTCTAAGGTTACAAAGCAGAGCTAGGGCTCTAATTTAATCCTTTCAATTTTTAGACTGGTGCTTTTTCCCCTCCATTACCATGTGAATGAGATGATGCTGGGGTGAATGTGAGAGGGACAAAGGGATGGCAGGGGGGTGGAAATGAACACCTGTAAAGAGGTGGTTAGTTACCCAAAATTCATTCAAAAACTGTGTATTGGACACTGCCATTCTAGGCATTGAGTTAGGAATTTCAGACATGAAAGAATAAGACATAGTCACTTTTCCCCTGAGCTCCCAGTCCAGTGGCTGGGTAGGCAAACAAACTGACACCTGGAATGAGTGTGATGGTAGAAATGAGAGTCACGGATGTGCTTTGGACTATTGTCAGGATTCTTTTGGTAGCAAGTGACAGAAAGCTCAAACCAGCTTGAATAAAAGAGAGTTCACTGATTAACATAACTAGAAAGTCCAGGAGGCATTTCTGGTTTCAAACACAGCTATATTCAGGGTCTCAGAAACTCTGTCAGGAAAGTCTTTCCAGTCTTTTATGTCTTTTGTGTTGACATCATTCTTCCTAAGTGTTGCAAGGATGGATCAGGCAGCTGTGGTCTTGCGTATTATCCACTTAGGAAAGAAGGAAAGAAGGTGCTTTTCTGTGAAGATGATCTCATTGTACTGACTTGGATCATATGCCCATTCTAAGCAACCAGGGGAAATGGAATCCTCATATTGGCCAGGTCTGGGTCAAATGCTTAATCTGGAGCTAAAGAAATGGGATTCTCCCCACTCAAACAATACAGATTGATTGTGGAGGAGGATTCCTTGGGGCCATGCAAAAATAATACTGACTCGAAAACCAGCTGGAGAAAGGTGGAGAGGAGTAATAGGGGGTTGTTCTATTTCAAAACCCAACTGGGTGTACTACAGTACAGTTCTGATGCTAACCACTTGGAGTTAATGTTAGACTTTGAAAATTAAAGCATTGATCTTCCACAAGACTGCTCTTACTTCTGATGCAAGCTTCACTTTGGGGGTTCCCAGGTCGCCTTCTCTTCTAACCAACGGGCTATAAATTTGGGGGTTTTCATAACCTGCTCAGTTTTGACAATTTGCTAGAACAACTCAGAGAACTCATGAAAGTGCTGTGCTTATGATTCCAGTTTTGTTATAAAGGATGTGCATTGAGTGAGTTCTGGGAGGGAGCATAGACCTTCCACACTCTGTCCTGGTAGAGTCAGGGTGTATCACCCTCCCAGCACATCAATGTATTCACTAGTCAAAAAGCTCCATGAGCTTGGGTGCCCAGAGTTTTTATTGGAGTTTCATTACAGAGGCATGATTGATTAAATCATTGGCCATATGACTGAATCCAATCTCCACTCATACTCTCCTCCCTGGAAGTCTAGCTACTGAAAGTCCCAACCCTTTTCTGGTCAGGAGTCCCTGTCCTGAGGTTACCTAGGGGCCTACCATGAGTGGCATCATTAGCATAACAAAAACACTTGTATCACTCAGAAAATTCCAAGGGTTTTTTGAAAATCTACACCAAAGAACAAAGATCAGACAAATTCTTCACGTACAGAGGTTCAGGAAGGCTTCTTAGAGAGGTAGTATTTGAGTTGAGTCTTCATAGTGGCAAAGAATACATCTGTGTGAAATCACCAAGACATCAAGAAGAAGGGTAATTTTAAGGGACTATAAGGACAATGAGTGAGGCAAAAGAGAGGGCTATAAAGATGGACAGTGTCCACATCTGGCAATGCTTTGTAGATCTTCTAACTTATGTAAGCTGTGGGAAGCCATGGAAGATCTGAATTTTAGTATTATGTCCCTAGCACAGGTAGGGAGGGTAGAGAGAAGGTGAGCAAGATGGAATGAAGTGAGTACAGTAAATCAGGCAAGAATTTCAGTTTCCAGAGGTACCTACTTCACTATTTTGCCAAGGACAGACCCTTGACCTCTGTATTAGTGTCCTAGGGTTGTGTAACAAATTGCTACAAACTGGGGGGCTTAATATGACAGAAATTATTCTCTCACAGTTTTGGAGGCCCAAATTCCAGAATCAAGGTGTCAGAGAGGTTCTGTCTTGAGGGAGAGTCTGTTCCATGCCTTTCTCTTAGCTTCTGTTAGTTGCCAGTAATTCTTGGTGTTCCTTGGCTTGCAGATGCATCGCTCCAATCTCTGTGTTTATCATCACATGTTGTTGTCATGTGTCTTTGTGTCCAAATTTCCTTTTCTCATAAGGATACCAGTCATTACATTAGGGCCTACCCTAATTCAGTGTGGCCTCTTCCTAACTTGGTTATATCTGGAAAAACCTAATTTCCACATTCACAGGTACCAGGTGTTTGGACTTCAACATACCTTTCTGTGGGGGACACAGTTTAACCCATAACATGCCCAAAGCCTTCCTGGGCACATAAAGGAAAGTAATGGATCATCTGGGTAGCCTCATAGTATCATACCTGTCTCCTCGTCCTCATTCATACAAAGCCCATAAGCTCTGACAGCATTTTGGGTGGAGTATCTTTTTCTTTACTGATTGAGTTGAGCCAAGGTGGGTGGATAATGTTGCTCTTGCTACTATCCTGGAGAAGACTCTGCTTCTTCCTTCTGCCAAGTGTGTTCTAAATTGGCGGAGAGGGAGGCTTTGAGTACACACTTCCCCTGTACCAACCTATACATAGCACTCTTATTTCTCTAGAGAAGATGAATAATGGATGATCCTAAGCCCAATGACTACTCTTCTCTTACTGGAAGAGGGGTGGTGATATGAAATCACCATAAGATGACTTTACTGTCTGTTCTCCTTACCATCTCTTACCTTTTCAACCAATTCATTAAATGGAGCACTTCAGTCTAGTATCTTTCTGTGCTGTGTTTAAGTTGTAACTCTTTGTAATCAAAGTATTTTACTGATCATGTCTCATCCTAAACATGCAGCTGTGTGTTGGGAGTTTTAAGATTTGTTGTTCAAGGGTGCCTGGGTGGCTCAATTGGTTAAGCGACTGCCTTCGGCTCAGGTCATGATCCTGGAGTCCCTGGATCGAGTCCCGCATCGGGCTCCCTGCTCAGTAGGGAGCCTGCTTCTCCCTCTGACCCTCCCCCCCTCATGTGCTCTCTCTCTCTCTCTTTCATTCTCTCTGTCTCAAATAAATAAATAAAATCTTTAAAAAAAAAAAAAAAAGATTTGTTGTTCAAAATTGGTCAAACCAGATTCTTCCAGTATGTAAGTGACATCCTGGGAATCACTTAGACACCTTCAGGGGGTCAATTTGTTAAATGGTACTCCAATGCCTTGAAGAGATCACATGCCCCATAGGGAGAAGCTAAACTTTTGAGGTCATGGATGTTGAGGTGTTTCACCAAGGGGATCCAGTTCTCTGTTTCTCTGGAGCTAATGCTCTAGGATCAGGTATGACTGGCATCTCCGTGCTCTTTTGTAAAGATTTCATGCATTTTTTTTTCTTCTGTTGAACATGGATTACTGTAAATTAAGGCAAAACGGTTAAAATTTTAAATTCATTTTTAGAGTTGGGAAAATGAGGTCTATGTATTTCCCAGACTCACTTCATGGAGGGGCTGACTTGTCTTAGTTTGCCTTGGACTTTATAAAACTAAAAGTTCCACACCTCAGGATCCCCTTCAGTCACCCTATCCCTTACACAAGACCACAAATTCCTTAATGGCAGAGATAGTTTTATATGTTTTCCATATCCATCATTTTACCCCATATTCTCCCCCATCACAATATCCAGCATACATTTTAGCAAGCATCTGTAGTCCAAAGGAATGTCACCTAAGAAGCCAGACTGAAAAACAGCAATGGAAAATAACCCAATTTCTAGTATTTGACTTTGTTCTTTTAATGTTCTGCATACTGAAGGGACTGAGATGATTGGGAGAGGGAGAGTAATGGAAATGGAGAATGCAAATTCAGAATACTATTTATGGTCTAGGAAGAGTCTTTGGTTGAATTACTGGATTTTCTCCAAGGGTTAAACAGATCCAAAGTTCCAGAGGAAGCCTCTGGAAAGGAATTTTTCAGGAGAAATCACTATGTAAATTTCCTCAATGAGATCAAAGCAAGTGTCCATCTGGTGATGTCCTGTTCCATCTCCCTTCACCCTTGGAGATCATCCCTCTGATGAATTTACGGACTGTGATCAACCAAATACTTGTCACAGTATCATAGCTAAAGTATATTCACATGCTTGTTGTTATGGCAACCATCAATAATATTAATAAAACTCTGTCTGGTTGAACCAGATGAATGGGACATATAAACACAGACAAGAATAGACATATCAGATGTCAACACAGAACAACATAAGCACAACAATCTGTATGCTAGTTATCATCTTCCACCCTACCCCAGCAACCACGTCTGACTTGTTATGCCTGAAAACACCCATTGGTTTCTGTTTGGGGGCTATGTACGTGGGTATACAGCAGGAAAGGGCCCTCTTTGACCTCTAAAATGAGAAAAATAATTTGCCGAGTTCAGTATTTTATGAAACTAAGTGTTCCCTCTGTGATATTTGTACCTTGTTCACCAATCATGGTCATCATAAAACACATTGTCTAGAAAGTTTGTTTTTATTAAGTATTCACTTTGCACATGTTAGTGACTTAAATAGTGGTTGATTTTAGCTGGAGAGTCAACAGACAATAGCCTGGTGATCAGTGCATTTACCTAGATTCATAGAATGGGATAATCAACCCTACGTTATAGGCTGTTGTGATAATCTAATGAGATAATATGAGGAGAGCTCTTAGTGTAGTGATGTAAGTGCTCTATAAATGAAATGGAAGATGATCTAACATAGTGGCCATGGACTTTGAAGTTAGGTTAAATTTCAGTTTTTCATTTTCCAGCTGTGCATCCTTGGGCAAATTTTGTAAGTCTTGTCAGCTTAAGATGAGTTTCTTCATCTACTGAATGGAGAGCTTAATAGTACCCACATTCTAGGATTCTTGTGAGAATTAAGTTATTTACCAAAGGTGATTACTCAGTGCCTAAGACTTGATCAAGGCTCAATAAACAGTAGCTGTTGCTAATATTACTAGTAATGATGCTATTATCACTGTGAATTGCCCAGTAATGTGACAGAACAGGGTTGCAGCAAAGACTTGGAGGAAAAAAGTTTTGGTAGTGGTGGGGGAGATGGGGTGGGGTTATGCAGCTAATGATTATAATTGTTCTCTGTACAACTTCGGTAAGTTCTGATGCCACAAAGCCAAGGAGGCTTCAACAGATTCTACCTTGGTGACAGATTGGAAGCACTACTCTTTGAACTTCTATCTCTAATTTTTAAATTTCACTTTCAAAATCCTAGATATAAATTAATGCTATAAATCATCAGATTATATTCTCTATTGTTCCTAGACTTAAAGCCCATTTCTGATCTATTCCTAGGTTTTCTCCTCCTACCTTTTTGTACATCAGTCCTTACCTTTGCTATTTCCCTTCTTATCTTTTTGCTCTCTGGGACCAGCATTTTGGTAATTTGCACTCTTCAGCAGGCAGAAAACTTTACTACAAGGGAGAGGAATGAGAAGCTCTTTTCCTGACACCATCCAACCATTATGTTCCTGTTTTCAGAAAGATCTTTAGTCCTTAATAATCCTCCTCCTTCCAACATTCTTTTTTTTGCTCAGTCATAACAAGATATCTGTTTTAAGATGATTCACTGGAGCAGCCATGCCCTGCAGAGGAGTAACATTTTAGAGATTTTCTTTCCCTTCCATCAGAGAGGAGCATTTGTTTGCTCTTGTGATACCTGCTTGCTTCCTTTTTCTTATTGTGTCAACAAATGAATCCAATCAATTGATTTTTTCTCAGCACTTTGCTCAACAGCTAGCTTAATGGATTAAAAAAAAACAACTAGCAAACAGTAATTCTAGAAACAGAACATCCTTGTTACCTTTGAGTAATACTAGGCAGAGCCCTAGACTTTGTTTTTGAGGAGATAACAACAGGGGGCCCATATAGTTAATCAGTCATAGTCTTTGTTTAGTCCAGGGTTTCATCTTCCTAATAGATGAGGATCTCCTTTTAAGAGAGACATTTTTCCAGCTTACTTCCTCTTCTCTAAGCACTGATCTCTACTCACAGGACCAGAATCTTGTGGCTGTAATTGTGGTAAACAGTTTTGTTCCTTGCATGGCCATAGTTTGTACCAGTGGGAGACACCCAAGCCAATCTGGGCCAATCAGAATATTCCTCTTCGGCATTTGGAAATCAGACACTGGGACACTATCAGTTGGTGTTGCCACAGTAATAGGTACAGGGCTGCAGGGCTGGGCCAGTGTATTATTTAATTATTTATTTATTTTTAAAAGATTTTATTTATTTATTTGACAGAGAGAGATAGCGAGAGTAGGAACACAAGCAGGGGGAGTGGGAGAGGGAGAAGTAGGCTTCCTGCGGAACAGGGAGCCTGATGTGGGGCTCGATCCCAGAATCCTGGGATCATGACCTGAGCCAAAGGCAGATGCTTAACGACTGAGACACTCAGGTGCCCCTAGTTATTTATTGCTGTATAATGAACTGCTTAAAAATTAATAGCTTAATTTTTTAAGTTATTTTTTTTAATAATTCTTTCTTTCTTTCTTTCTTTCTTTCTTTCTTTCTTTCTTTCTTTCTTTCTTTCTTTCTTT